>NC_041400.2:91097703-91115203 GCF_900747795.2 Erpetoichthys calabaricus | reverse complement strand
ATTATATGGGTGGCTGCCCCAAACCTGTACCAGAGTATGTCTGATTCTTTTACAATATATATATCTATATCTCTCTCTCTCTCTATATATATATCTATCTATATATCTATATATATCTATATCTATATATCTGTATCTATATATCTATATCTATATATCTGTATCTATATCTATATATATATATATATATATATATATATATATATATATATATATATATATATCTAAATCCACGCGAAGTACTGCTTTTAAATTTTTATGAAGAAGAAAATCTTTTTAAATTGAGGGAAAATATCCCAATAGCAATTTGTTAAGGATCTGTTTTTTTGTCAAGCAGCAACACTCATAACAATGACAACACAATTACATTGACAATCATGTTACGTTATTTTTAAAATGTTTCCTTTACTTTTTCATAACCTCTTTCACACACTACTTCTCCGCTGCGAAGCGTGGGTATTTTGCTATATATATATATATATATATATATAAATGTAATGAATTATTATTATATAATATGTGTATATATATGTGTATATGTGTATAAATACATATATATATATGTATATATGTATGTATGTATATATATATATATATATATATATATATATGACAGCAACACTCATAACAATGACAACACAATTACATTGACAATCATGTTACGTTATTTTTAAAATGTTTCCTTTACTTTTTTATAACCTCTTTAACACACTACTTCTCCGCTGCGAAGCGCGGGTATTTTGCTATTAATCTATATCTATAAAGGAGAGTTGGGATCCGTGTGGCTGTGTTTGTGGAGGGATGGAGAGTTAAGGCGGGTGTTGGAGTCATGTGATCATCTCCCCTCCCATTCACCTCATTTCATTCACTTCATTTCGCTTCAAGCTGAGCTCCGCAGCTGGCGCGGTCTTGCTGTTCTTGATTTGCTTTTCACATGGCCAACTATACGTTGCATGCTCAAGAGTAAGCTCAGCGCACAACTTGGTCATATTACAACCGGAGGGGCGAACTGACAACATGGTATACAAAGAGATCGTTAACAAATAATTATTGGTATAATTTCCCTCAGTTTATTATTTAAAATTTTAAAGCAGTACTTCGCCGCTGCGAAGCGCGGGTATTTTGCTAGTAATGAATATAATGAAAACAAATGAAATAAGAAAACAACGATACCACCCCTGTTCCCCTTACGGCAGTAAATCATGAAAAAATCACTTTTGCTTTAAAAATATTATTTAACAATGAAGTGACACAAAAAAAAGGTAGGTAGGCGAAGAGAGTCAGCCAAGTGATGAAAAACTAAGCATACTAATGGGTTTTTCTATTTATTCTATATTATCTTTTTTAGTTCATATTCACAACTCAACATACCTTATATTGATACATGCTTGTTTTTCTTTGTTTCCCTCAATACAGCTAGGTGGTGTCTGCACACTGATTCAAGTCCTGTTCTTCCTAAGCCCCCGTGATTTTCATGAGAAAATATTTAAAAAATGATAAAATTATGTAAAATTGTTCATATTCAGTATCTAGTTTTGATTATGCTTATTTTTATCAGACAAAAACAAAACCAGATAGTAAACCATGTAGTATAGTTAGCTTCCACTAACATTAAACTCGTATCCAAATCTGTTAAGTGTACAGTTCCGTCTGATTGTGACACAAAACTAAACTCCGTAGGAGCTCCATGCCATAATTATTAAAACTAAAACTGAAACTAATAGATATATAAATAAAATAGAAATGTCTTTTTGAAATAAAAACTAAACTAAAACTAAAAATACACGATGAAGGAAAACCAAAACTAAACTGAATTTCCAAGTAAGGTCAGAAAAAAATATAGAAATAAAAACTAATATAAAAAAGCAAAACTATAATAACCTTGGATTGGACTGACAAGCTTTGTTAGGCTAAATGGTCTGTTCTTGTCTAACTTTTTCTACTATTCTAAAGTTCTTATAACTAAATCATCTGCTGTAATCCATGAAAACTCCTAAATTTCTTCAAAACAACAGTTTGTCAATATTTATCCACCAAACATCATCCTTTTGTGAAAATGTAAAATCACTCAGAAATACCTTTAAAATTCAAACTGTCTAATAATAAATCCTTACTTATTGGCAGGTTATTGAAATATTAACTTTACAATGCTGCTTATAAAACAGTAAACTGGACAAAATTAAAAAGTTATACATTTTTACTAATAATGCTAATAATTAGTAGTAATACTAATTAAGCTATTTTCTAATACAATCTGAGAAGGCATAGGCCAATTCTTTCTAAACTAAAGGAAAAAACTAACTGTTACTTATAATGTGAATCAAGTTCAAGTCTGTACATTAATAGATGAAATGGTAAAACCTTCCTTCAAGTAGGTCTGTTTAGCTTCACTGGGAAAACGTAGGCCAAGGTGGTGGATAATTGAACTTCTAGAAGGAGCAAGTAAACTCTGACTTTGCAGGTGATACAGTGGGCCACATTTCCTGTTCTGCTATAGACAACTAAGTTATTTTGGAAATGTATCAGTCGAGCGCACATGGTTTATAAAAGACATGACTGCACACAGTGTGGTTTCTAGTTGTAGGTGTTGTAAGAGTATGCAGCAAGGTATTTTTTTCCCCATACCTGAAAAGCAAGGGTTTTGTTTGTATACTCAAGGCTTTTTCAAATTCCTTTAAAATGGACAGAGAAACCTGTCAAATGTGTCATGCTTCCTCGCTTGATTATGATCTTAACGTACAGGATAATAAGGTACGGTTAAGACTCCGACTTGAAGGTTGCACTTTTGGTACTCGTGGAATGATGCTGTTTGCTTGCCCTCATCTAACTGAAATTCAGAATGCACTGGAGCAAATTACAGCCAATTATGGCATGGCCAGGACTTCCTAACTTCTCTTTCCTTGGTATGTACTCTGTAGGTACAGGAATGGAGCTATCTCAACTCAATGAGTTTAAGAACCTTGGGGGTCTTGTTAATGAATGAGTGTGGAGTTGATTTTGAGCTTTTACTGGACAGTACTGATAAAGTAGTCACTAAGCCTTTTGACCAATAAAAAAAGTTTTTTTTCTCATATCTCTATCTGTAGCCATGATGGAAGCAGTTTAAAAAAAAAAACATGGTCTGAAAGCATCCATATAAGGACATGAATGCCCTTTTGGAGGTAGTCGAACGCCATCTGGCGGTCAACCGATCGGGGGGGGTCGTTACTCCTGAGCCAGTCCGTCGCGGTTCGGAACCTCCAGCTAAAACCAGAGAGATAGTCCCCAGTATTCCCCACTGTTTCAAGTGTGAGGAGCTGGGGCACCTCCCCCTTGCCCCCTCATGGTCGAGCCTATGGACTGCACCTCGGTGAAAGGAGAGAGGTATTGTGCGCTGTCTAATCCCTTATCCGTCCCTTATACAGGAGTGGTTTTGGTAAATGGGCAGAAGGTGGTGGCATTGCTCAATTCGGGGAGTAACATCTCCATTGTTGCTTGATAGTTTATCCTACCGCGACAGTTTTTGAAATGGAAGACGAGTGTAACTTATGTCCACGAAGAGGCTGAATTCTATAAGTCCGCTAAGTGTTATATAACCTGGGAAGGCTTACCTAAAAGGCTAATGGTTGCCCAATCCCCCCTTTCCGGTTATATTAGGATGAGACTGGTCTGAGAATAAAAGTGGTCAGGTATTAACCACTCCTAAATTGAGGTTGGGCCCAATCCTTAGCAGATCTTTAACTGCTCCGGCAACTAGTGATGACGTAGGCAGTCACAAGGTCGGACCTCCCTCTGGAACCAGAGACCCGGATGTGCCCCTGGGAGATGAGACTCCACACATGGAGGTCGACATAGATCCACTATCTACACTAGACCTCCAATTTAAACTTATGCCCTTGTCTTTTAAGCGTGAACAGTGGAATGACGATTCCCTGAGGTTTGCCAGAAATGCAATTGTCATTGTCAGTTTCCAGAGTCTGTTCCCTTGCGCACGGCTAACACCCGAAATATCGCACGGGAACATGTAGGATTTTTTTCATGAGTGGGGATCACTAAAGAATTCCTTACTGTCCAGGGCACCCCCTTTACATCATACACGTTCAGGGAGGTGGCCAAGTTACTCCGTATTAAGCATCTTAAGACATTGGTGTATCACCCCCAGACCGACAGTTTGGCGGAGAGATTCAACCAGACTCTTAAGCAAATGTTACGTAAAGTAGTCAGCGAGGATGGGAGAAACTGGGATCAGCTCCTCCCCCTCATACTTTTTGCTTACTGGGAGGTACCACAATCCTCAACAGGGTTTTCCCCCTTTGAGTTACTTTACGGACAACAACCCCAGGGAATTCTGGACATTTTAAAAGAAGGACGGGAGAATGAGGCTCTTCCCTCTATCAATATTCTGGAATATATTGCGCAGTTACACAATAGATTGGTAAAAATCCGTCCTCTATTAAAAGAACATATAGCGAAGGCTCAAGCAGCACAAGTACGGAACTATAACAAGAATTGCAACTTGCATGAGTTCTTTCCGGGGGACCGTGTCATGGTACTCATACCCACTTCCCACTCCAAATTATTGGCCCATTGGCAAGGCCCTTACGAGGTCAAAGAGAGAAAAGGTCTCGTCGATTACCTGATCAAACAGCCCATTCGGCGACCAAAAGAGCGGGTTTACCACGTCAAGTTATTAAAGTCGTGGAAGGACTGGGAAGCCGACTTCCCCTCCGGCCAACCCTGCTCCATTTTCTCGCAAAATGTCGATCTTAACCTCAGCCCTAATTTGACTCCCCGACAGAAATAGTGGCTAAGTTCAGCCATCCTGTCAGTCCCAGAAGTGATTAGCGAGTAACCTGGCCATACTGCGCTGATTGAGCACAACATTGTGACCAGGAGTAGTTGTCATGGAAAGACCCTATCGCCTCCAAGAGGCCAAATGTGCCAAAGTCGAGTTGGAGATTAAGCGAATGCTGGACCTAGGTGTAATCGAAGAAAGTCACAGTCCCTGGTCCAGTCCAGTCACCTTAGTTTACAAACCTGATGGGTCGGGGTGGTTCTGTAATGACTTCCGACGCCTCAATCAGGTCTCCAAGTTTGACGCTTACCCGATATCCTGAGTAGATGAACTCCTCGAGAGGCTAGGGTATGCGCAATACTTGACTACTTTAGACATGACAAAGGGATACTGGCAAATTCCCTTAACAGAGTCCACAAAAGAGAAAACTGTTTTCAGCACCCCTATCAGACACTGGCAGTACAAGGTCCTCCCATTTGGATTGCACAGGGCACCAGCGACTTTCCAGCATCTGGTAGACTGACTGCTAAGGCCCCACAATGCTTACTGTGCCGCCTATCTAGACAATGTAGTCATATATTCCGGCATGTGAGATGAACATGTACTGCAGGTTTATACTGTCTTGCTGACGCTGGCCAGAGTCAGGCTAAGTATCAATTCAAAGCAGTGCTTCTTTGGGTTGAACAAAGCTAAGTATTTGGGCTACCTAGTGGGCAGAGGGACGGTTAAACCACAGTGCTCCAAAATTGAAGCCATCATGAACTGGCCCCATCCGATAACCAAGCGGCAGGTAATGGCTTTTCTTGGATTAGTGAGTTACTACCGCCGGTTTGTACCTCATTTTTCAGACAATGCAAAACATATTTTCTTAACAAGTAAAAATTTCTTATTTTAAGGTAATATATCTAATATTTTGCCCCAAGAGATTAAATATCTTATGTTGCAATGATACTTGCTAGATTATTTTGCTCAATTCAAGATAACTGGTCTTAAGCTATCTGACTTAGATATACAGTGATCCCTCGCTATATCGCGCTTCGCCTTTCGCGGCTTCACTCTATCGCGGATTTTATATGTAAGCATATTTAAGTATATATCGCGGATTTTTTGCTGGTTCGCGGATTTCTGAGGACAATGGGTCTTTTAATTTCTGGTACATGCTTCCTCAGTTGGTTTGCCCAGTTGATTTCATACAAGGGACACTATTGGCAGATGGCTGAGAAGCTACCCAACTTACTTTTGTTTCTCTCTCTCTCTCTCTCGCGCTGACTTTCTCTGATCCTGACGTAGGGGGTGTGAGCAGGGGGGCTGTTCGCACACCTAGACGCTACGGACGCTCGTCTAAAAATGCTGAAAGATTATCTTCACGTTGCTACCTTCTGTGTGCAGCTGCTTCCTGAAGCGACATGCTGCATGGTGCTTCACATACTTAAAAGCTCAAAGGGCACGTATTGATTTTTCACTGTTTGTTTTCCTCTGTCTCTCTCTCTCTCTCTCTCTCTCTCTCTCTCTCTCTCCCTGCTCCTGACGGAGGGGGGTGTGAGCTGCCGCCTTCAACAGCTTTGTACCGGCGGTGCTTCGCATACTTAAAAGCCAAACAGCCCTATTGATTTGTTTGGTTTTCTCTCACTTTCTGACATTCAGTGCTCCTGACGCGCACTCCTTTGAAGAGGAAGATATGTTTGCATTCTTTTAATTGTGAGACAGAACTGTCATCTCTGTCTTGTCATGGAGCACAGTTTAAACTTTTGAAAAAGAGACAAATGTTTGTTTGCAGTGTTTGAATAATGTTCCTGTCTCTCTACAACCTCCTGTGTTTCTGCGCAAATCTGTGACCCAAGCATGACAATATAAAAATAACCATATAAACATATGGTTTCTACTTCGCGGATTTTCTTATTTCGCGGGTGGCTCTGGAACGCAACCCCCGTGATGGAGGAGGGATTACTGTAAAGAGTAATTCTAAGACAATTTCGACTTAAAAAAAGCACAACTGTGAGAGAAAAGACTTATCAACTACAGTGATGAGCATAGCAGGACATATATTCTTATTTCAAGAACCAAAACTTTCTAGGTTTACCTTGTTTTAAGAAATGAGTAAGACACAACCCCGAGACTTAAATTAAACTCTTTTTATTCCAGAAAGGTTTTAGAATACAACCTTGATTTTGTTAACAACTACGCCATTTCAGATTAACACTTGCCTAAGTCAGTGGCCTTTCTCTGTAACTAGTATGATTTAACAGCTGGATTCCCTGCAAAGGGTAGTACTTTATTATATTTAAGTGGTAACATTTTTCTTCAAATCAAAATGGTTTCCACATTTAAAAATAAATGACCCTTGTATAAAAAAATGAGTCTGGTGGTTTGATGCAAGAGTTTTGTCACTGTGTCAAATAAATGGCTTAATCCAAACAGTGTTGCTGGAATTTATTAGCATAAAAAGAAAAGTTCAAGAATTTAGTAATCTTTAAAAGTTTTATATAGTTCAATGATATCCCCATGATAGTACTTTTCAGTCATATAGTCTAACGTGAATTAAAATTAACCAGCTTCATAGCTTCAACAAAACAGATTTATCCAGGTTTGGGATTTTAATTTCAAATGACAAAACATCTCTATCAAAGAACACAGCATCATGAACTTGAAACTCCAAACAATATAATGTGTAGTGTTGATATGGCTCAAAAGTAGTTTTAAACTCAAAGCCTCAAACGAGCAGCAAATAAAACAACGGCAAATCATCTTTGGTGTTTAAACAGCAAAAGCACGAGTGCTGAGCGACTGCAGCCATTACGTGGTGTAATATATAGGATCGTTCCATTATTTTAGCAAAAAAAATTATTTACTGTACTGTGTAAAAGTTTTAGGCAGGTGTGAAAAAATGCTGTAAACAAAGAATGCTTTCAGAAATATAAATAATGATTGTATATTGTTATGGATTTACAAAATGCAAAGCGAGCAAACAAAAGAAAAATCTAAATCAAATCAATATTTGGTGTTACTACCTTTTCCCTTCAAACCAGCATCAACTCTTATAGGTACACTTGCACAAAGTCAGGGATTTTGTAGGATTATAGTCAGGTGCATGATCAACCAATTATACCAAACAGGTGCTAATGATCATCAATGTCACACGTAGGTTGAAACACAGTCATTAACTGAAAAAGGAACAGCTGTGCAGGAGGCTTAAAACTGGGTGAGGAACAGCCAAACTCTGCTACCAAGGTGAGGTTGTGGAAGACAGTTTCATGTCATGGCAAGATTGAGCACAGCAACAAGACACAAGGTAGTTATACTGCATCAGCAAGGTCTCCCCCAAAGATTTCAAAGCAGAGTGGGGTTACCAGTAGGACCCAGGTACACCCATCTACTGTCCGGAGAAGTCTGGCCAGAAGTGGTCTTCATGGAAACAAGGCCAAGCGACTCAAGTATGCACGAAAACATAGGAACTGGTGTGCAGAAAAATGGCAGCCGGTGCTCTGGACTGATGAGTCAAAATTTGAAATATTTGGCTGTAGCAGAAGGCAGTTTGTTCGTCGAAGGGCTGGAGAGCGGTACAATAATGAGTGTCTGCAGGCAACAGTGAAGCATGGTCGAGGTTCCTTGAACGTTTGGGGCTGCATTTCTGCAAATGGAGTTGGAGATTTGGTCAGGATTAATGGTGTTCTCAATGCTGAGAAATACAGGCAGATACTTGTCCATCATGCAACACCATCAGGGAGGCGTATGATTGGCCCCCACAGAGCCCTGATCTCAACATCATCAAGTGTGTCTGGGATTACATGAAGAGACAGAAGGATGTGAGGAAGCCTACATCAACAGAAGATCTGTGGTTAGTTCTCCAAGATATTTGGAACAACCTACCAGCCGAGTTCCTTCAAAAACTGTGTGCAAGTGTACATGGAAGAATTGATGCTGTTTTAAAGGCAAAGGGTGGTCACACCAAATATTGATTTGATTTAGATTTCTCTTTTGTTCATTCACTGCATTTTGTTGATTGATGAAAATAAATGATTAACACTTCTATTTTTGAAAGCATTCTTTGTTTACAGCATTTTTTCACACCTGCCAAAAACTTTTGCACAGTACTGTATATGGTTGAAATAGTTTTACTGTCAAATAATGCAAAGAGTACGCGACACGTGTTTCGCTATAATTCTGGGCTCATCAGGACGTACACACTCACTGCAACCCCCTCTGTGGTGGATGTTAGCCGACTTGCTGACCAACCACAAGTGTTACCTGGTAGGTAACCACCCATACAATCAGATTGTGATTCAGACTACGAATGCCACGAACACATATATATACATATATACACACACATATACATACATATATACATATACAGTGGAACCTCAGTTTGCGAGCATAATTCGTTCCGGAAACGAGCTCGCAGTCCAAAGCACTCGTATATCAAAGTGAATTTCCCCATAAGAAATAATGGAAACTCAGATGATTTGTTCCACAACCCAAAACTATTCATATAAAAATGATTAATACAAAATTTAAAGTAAAAATACATAAAACAAATTAACCTGCACTTTACCTTTGAAAAGAATCATGGCTGGTGTGAGTGAGTTTCTAAACTCTTGTGGCATTCCACCCAACGGGACGACATGTGGAAGAGCATCCCAAAGCAATCGCAGTCTCCCAGCGCTGTAGCAGTTTGCCGTAAAAGCGAATCCGAAAAGATAGCGGACATGCTATAAGCGCCTACCGTCAATGGGTGATACAAGGAACAAGGAACATTATAAATGCGCAGGGCCCTACCTGACTGCTGTGTCTGTGTATAGGAGAGCGGCAGATCCCGCTACAATAAATAACTGCACTGTTGCTGTTTCAAGCTGAATAAAGCTGGTGTTGCTAAAGTACTGAGACTCAGCTTCGTGTTTTAGGGTGCAAGACGGGGACTCACACGTCACAGCACACATGCGAGCGAGCACACACAAACACGGGCGAGCGCGTGCACACACACATACACACACATGCGAGCGAGCATACACACACACAGTCACAATGCTAATGCTGAAGTAAACAGTATACACTCGTACGGATGTTGACTATATGAGTGAGGCACGCCGACTCAGACGGAGAATAGGAGACGAATGCCCACAATCTCGCAGCGAGGGAGAGAGAAGAACCATCAGCTCAGTTGTGATCACATGACGCTCAGGAGATGATGCTGAGGAGACAAAGCATATACATACTACTCGTACTGCAAGACCTCGCTTGTTTATCAAGTCAAAATTTATTAAAAATTTTTGCTCGTCTTGCAAAACACTTGTAAACCAAGTTACTCGCAAACCGAGGTTCCACTGTACATACATTATACACATACATATATATTATATATATATATATATTATATATATATATATTTATGTATATATATAAAAAGGAACAGACTCGACACACTTAAAAAGGTTTGGGGCAGCCACCTGTATAATATTCCTGGCTGCAAATGGTTTTTTTAAATAGCAGAGTTGTTCACAATACTGAGTCCAAAACAGAACTGACGAGGGTTGGAAAGATGGCTGCTTTAAGGGATTAGACCAGAAGTGATGTAGGGGAACTGGAAGTGATGTCCTTCTGACATCAGCCTGTGCTCCAGAAGTGACGTTCTTCTGGGTGCTGGAACCGGAAGTGATATTCTCATAACAGGAGAAGGTTTACAGCAGGCATGTCAAATAGGCACACCTGCAGCCCACAAGAAGTGTTAATAGTCATACCCAAGTCAACAACCTGCCACGGTAAATGCATTGTTTGGATGCATTTGTTTTGATTGTAGAGTGGCAGTTGGTTCACTCAAGTTGCCATAGATTCTGCGGTAGAGAGAATTTATTTTTGTAATAAAATCGGAATGGTTCAAGGGATATTTATAGTCATATTGAGCAGTGACTAATCCTACCGCTTATCTGCAAAAAATATGGATTAGTTCAAGGTTAAAAAATGCAACAGGAGCTAGGGCTACTTGTAGTGAATACAGTAATCAATCACAATATCGTGCTTCGACTTTCACAGCTTCACTCAATCGTGGATTTTATATGTAAGCATATCTAAATATATAACGCGGATTTTTCACTGGTTCGCTGATTTCTGCGGACAATGGGTCTTTTTATTTCTGGTACATGCTTCCTCAGTTGGTTTGCCCAGTTGATTTCATACAAGGGATGCTATTGGCGGATGGCTGAGAAGCTATCCAATCAGAGCATGCGGTTAAGTTCCTGGGTGCTGATTGGCTCAGCGGTGGAGCACTGGAAATTAAGCAGGAAATTTTGTCTCACTCATTCAGCATCAATGTGTTTTGCTGTGTAAATAAAGAGTTAACTTTTGTGCTCTTTTGTATTTATCTTTGGGCATAGTCAAGCCCTTTATTATGGCTCCAAAACGATCTGCTCCTGTTGCTGCTTCAGGGGCCGTGCCCAAGTAGCAACGGAAGATGTTAATGATTGCAGAAAAGGTAAGAGTTTTGGATATGTTGAAGGAAGGGAACAGCTACGCCGCTGTAGGACGCCATTACGGCATCAATGAGTCCACGGTTCTTTTTTATTTAAAAAGGAGGAAAAGAAAAGCCGCAGTGTTTTTTAACCAGGATGTGAAACGACTTGTAAGTGGATGTAATAAGGCAGTAGTCCGGATGGAATCTGCTTTAGGGATTTGGATTGAAGACTGCTGGAAGAAGAACAACGGCGGTGCTACAGAGTCGCCTGAAGAGGCTCCTTTAGAAGAGCTATAATGCTCTCCTTTGTTGTGCAGTAAAATTAAACTCATCGTTATCAAGTCATCATGTTATTGTTGGTGAGTAACCATAATTAATTTTCTACGTTCAGTACTTAGTACATGTACTACGTTTAGTGTCACTGTACACACATTTTACTGTATATAATTTTTCTTGCATTGTACGTATTTATTGCTGGTGGCCTGTCTGTCGTAATGGCTGTAACATATGTGATATCGATGACACTCAATACCTTTAAAATAACATTTAGGTTTTACTAGATATAAACAGAGTGTTTACATACATAATTTCAATGAATCTTACCTAATATCTAAGAATACAAAGGGTTTATGCTGTATAACTGTGCGGGAAATGTTTATAAGAGTCGGGGAGAGTTTATAAGAGTTTGAAATATATAAAAATAACCATATAAACATATGGTTTTTACTTCGCGGATTTTCACCTTTCGTGGGGGTTTCTGAAACGCAACCCCCGCGATCGAGGAGGGATCACTGTAATATAGTCAAATTCCATAGCAACGCTTGGCATTCACATTGACACTTTGCTGGCCAGCTTTTCTAGACCAACCCACAAACATGTTTGATGGGTATCCCAGTGACAGAAAATCGATTGTTTGCTTTCGGATTATAGAGAGAACAGCGAGAGGTTCATTGTAAACCGAATTCATCATTCCTAAAGTTCTCAGATTCCATATTCCCTTTAAAATGGCTAGTGCTCCTCCAGCTAAGAGAAAAAGGAAACTAAACGAAGAAGGGCGAGTGTTTCAAGAAAAATGGGAATTACAGTATTTTTGCACAACAATAAATGGAAAGATACATTGTTTAATTTGCGACAACAGCATTGCCACGCCCAAAGAGTATAACTTGAAAAGACATTATGAAATGAGCCATCGATCTTACGATAAATATGAAGGCCCAATGCGTGTTTCAAGACTCAAGGAATTGAAGGTTAACTTGAGACAGCAACAGACCTTTTTTACGAAAATTGAGAAAGGGAATGTTGCTTTCGTTACTGCAAGCTATGAACTCAGCCGAATGATAGCCATGAGTGGGAAATCTTACAGTGAAGGAGATTTTGTAAAGCAATGCCTTGTAAAAACAGCTCAAATCGTGTGTCCAGAGAAAGCACACTTATTCAAAGATATTTCATTAACCAGGAACACTGTTGCTGAACGGGTTGATGAAATGTCAGGCGATTTGAAACAACAGTTGAAGGCCGCATCATCAAGATTTGAACATTTTTCTATTGCTATTGATGAGACCATTGACATCATTGGAATAGCACAGCTTGCAGTTTTCATCAGGGCCTGTGACAGTGAATTTAATATTTATGAAGAACTGATTGAACTGATCCCCATGCATGACACTACAACAAGCCAGGACATCTTTGAGAAAGTCGAGCAGGTTCTGCATGACTATGGGTTGGATTTGAGTAAACTTGCATGCTTATCTACCGACGGTGCTGCGAATATGGTTGGCAGACATAATGGTGTTGCTGCCAAGTTACGAACAAAAATAGAAAACTCGCATCCAGATTCATCATTTGTACATTTTCACTGCATTATTCATCAGCAAAATTTGTGTTCAAAGATTTTAAAATTGGATCATGTGCTTAGTTTGTTCACAAAGACAGTGAACTAGATCAGAGGCCATGCTCTCAACCACCGTTAATTCAGCCAGTTGTTGGAAGATATGGATAATCAATTCACAGATGTTCCATTCTACACAGAAGTCCGCTGGCTGTCATGTCACAAAGTGCTGAAAAGATTTTATTTGTTGAGACAAGAAATAATTATGTTTTTGGAGATGAAAGGTCAAAACACAGATGAAATAAAAGAAGAAAGTTGGCTCCAGGATCTGGCTTTTTCTGTGGACATTACTGCACAACTAAATGATCTTAATTTGAAATTACAAGGTAAAAACAAACTCATCACTCAGTTGTATGATGACATCAAATGCTTCATTGCAAAACTAAGCTTATGGAAGTCACAGTTGTCAAATGAAAATTTAGTTCATTTTCCTAAGTGCAAAGAGCTGAAAAACACTGCCAATACTGAGTCTGTACTTACCTTTGCTAAGTATGACAGTCACCTGGAATTGTTATCAAAGGAATTTCAGGAAAGATTTCGTGATTTCTCATCTTTTGAACACCACTTTGCATTATTCTCAGCACCATTCACCTTTGATGTTGTCAAGGCAGAAGAAAGCCTACAGATGGAACTATTAGAAATGCAGTTGGATTCTACACTCAGAGCAAAGTATCTTGAAGTGGGGATACCTGGTTTCTTTTCATACCTTCCTGAAAAGTTTAAAAACCTCAAAAAGTTTGCCACAAAGATTATGGCAATGTTCAGTTCTACCTGTGTGTGTGAACAGTTATTTTCCTTCATGAAATCAACAAAAACTTCTCAGAGAACAAGGCTGACTGATCAACACTTGTCATCTCTGATCAAAGTCAGAACTGCACAGACATTTCAGCCAGATATACCAAAAATTGTCATTAAAAAGAGGTGTCAAACATCAGGACAAAACACTAAAAATGATTGAACAGTCGTAAATAAATGTGTTCATTTTGAACTGTTGTAACTTTTGTACAATGTATTTGTTGCTGTTGCATACAAGTCTATGTTGCCGTTTTAAACTTAGTTTTTTTTTTCTTTTATTAAACTACCATTACCTTGCATTCATGAATGTGGCTAGCCGCTAAAGCATTTGTATGCACATCGTACGTTTCTACGTTTAAGTAATAAAAATATCTGCAATAATTTTTATTAAATGACTTCAATTAGTTGTTGTGTGTGGCCCTCATGACAACACAAATGTGACCCATATGGCCCTCGGGCGACCGTCAGTTTGACATGCCTGGTTTAGAGCACCCCACCACCCCCTGGCCTGGCATAGAATTACCTTTGCTTGGTCCACACAACGTCCCCCTACTCGCACGTGTGTGACAATATATATATTATATATAGTGTGCTGACCTTTTTTCTCGCTTTCCTACAGACTTTCACGGGAAATTCCGCCTGGTCCTGATGATGACATCACTTCTGGGCCGAACCCTTGGGCAAGGATCCTACCAGTTTTGGCTTTTTTAATGATGTCACTTCAGGGTCTGAGCCTATGGAGGAAGATCCTTCCGGATCCGGCCCCTGTTGACATCATATCCTGTTTAAGCCTTTAAAACTGCCATTTAACAAATAGTTCATCAGTTCTGTTTTGGACAACAAATTGTGCACATCAGTGCTATCAATTTACCCTTTTTGCAGCCAGGGAACAATATATGGGTGGCTGCCCAAAACCTTTTATGACTTCTGTCTTTGATTTGTGTGACAGTGGCGTAGTCGGCAGGATAAAGGATCCTCTAAGGTACCAGGACCTGGACCTAAAGAATATCCAGGTGGGAGACTACCATGGCAGAGTTTCCGAGTGGAGGGTGTGTCCCGTGGTTTGGAAAGACACTGTGCAGGCTTCTCTCCCAAAATACTTCACAAGGCAAAATAATCAAAACGGGGAGTGCAAGGGAGGAGCTCACAGGATTGGGAGAGTGCCCTCCTCCCCACTAAGGCACAGCCCTTAACTAAATGTAGGGGTGCCCTAGACTGGCAGGTAGCAAATGTGAAAGGGTGGAGATTTGACCCTGAGCGGCCAACCCACCAACAGGCTCACACCCTCTGGAATAAAGCAGGGACATGGCTAAGGCCATGGGACAACAGTCCCCTACAAATGGTGCAGCAGGTGATGTGCTACCTGCTCTTAAACCAGCTCCCTAGGGGTTTTACTCAGCCGATCTGGGGACAACAATTTAAAAATATAGTTGAGCTCATGGAAAAAAAGAACGGACAGCCTCACAATCTGTGAGGACAAAACCATCCCTTAGTCGAACCCAGACAGATCACGTACCAAGGTTTTAGCCACTCCGTTGTAAGCCGGAGCCTGTACCGATGTCCCCGGATTTGTGGCCGCGCAACCTAAACCGAGGCCTTGTTTGATTCAGGTAGCAACATTTCTATTGTTTCCCACCAATATGTGCTTCCACGACAATGGCTTAAAACACCAACCAATCTAACCTGTATCCATGGGGAAACCTGCCAGTACAGGTCCACTACCTGTTTCATTAGCTGTAAAGGATCGCTAGTGAAATTAGCCGTGGCAGTCCTAAATCCAGCGTTTGCAGTGATACTGGGGCGGGACTGGTCGAAAATCAAAAGCGGATCGGCACTTTCCACTCCTACATTAAAATTAGGCCTAGCCATAGCCGGAGAAAAACTGGCTCAAGCTGCCTCCACGCCATGTAAACAGCCAGCAGAGAGAGGTGAAGCGTCTACTCAATATGATGTGATATTTCCAGGACTGTCACGAGCCGAAACGTCATCATCCAACACCGTGGCGGAACGGGAGGAAACCACGGCCATGGAGGTCGGTCCTGACCCTGTCTCCCAATTACACTTTCAATTTAGAGACATCCCGACTTCCTTTAAAAGGGAACAATGGAATGACAATTCCCTTAAATTTGCAAAAAATGCAATTGCTCTTGTCAATGGCCAGTGCACTGATCAGCCCATGCCACAGTGTCCTCACTTTGTTTTAGAGAATGATCTGTTGTATCAGGTAGCAGAGCAAGAGTGGGAGATGTGGAAGCTACCACTAGTTCCCCAAACCTTCTGGTGGCAGGTCTGTGAATTAACACACGCCCATCTCCTAGGAAGCCATTTGGGCACTGAGAAAACTTTAGAGAGAATTAAGCTCCGATTTTATTGGCCAGGAATTAATGAGGATGTTTGTCACTCTTGCAAGTCTTGCCCAGAGTGTCAATTGTGACAAATTCCTAGGAGGGACCGTGATCCTCTCGTTCCCATTCTCCTGATTGATGTCCCATTTGAGAGAATCAGAGCCCTCAGCCCGAGGACACAAATATATTCTGGTCTTCGTAGATTATGCTACCCAGTATCTGGAAGCTGTCCCCTTGTGCTCAGCTACTTCTAAAAGCATCACTCAGGAATGGTAGTGGTCTTTGCACGAGTAGGCATCCCTATGGAAGTCCTGACGGAACAAGGGACACCCTTCACCTTTGAGACATTCAGGGAAACGGCCAAATTACTTAAAATTAAGCATCGAAAAACCGTGGTGTATCATCCTCAAACCGATGGACTCATAGAGAGGTTTAATCAGAGTCTCAAACAGACGCTTCGCAAGGTGATCAGCGAGGATGGAAGCAACTGGGACCAGCTCCTCCCCCTCGTTCTTTTTGCATATCGGGAAGTAGCACAAGCCTCCACAGGGTTCTCACCTTTTCAATTATATGGATGACAAGCCTGAGGCATATTAGATATTTTAAAAGAAGGGTGAGAAGGGGCGGCTCTTCCCTCCACACACATTAGAATATATTGCGCAGTTATGCGACAGATTTGGAAAAATTCATCCCATACTAAAACATCACATGGAAGAAGCACAAGCAGCACAGGTCTGATATGACCGAGGCACGTCTCTCCAAGAATTCCACACAGGGGATCGAGTCATGGTCCTAGTCCCTACCTCCCATTCTAAATTTCTTGCCCATTGGCAAGGTCCATATGAAGTTAAGGAGAGGAAAGGACTCATCAACCATTTGGTGAAATAGCCCAATCATTGACCGAGCGAGTAGGTTTATCATGTAAACCTACTGAAACCGTGGAAGGACAGGTATCCCGATCCCTGCTCTGGCCAGCCCCACTCACTCTTTGCTCACATGAAGAACCCGAACTTAGGCCCGGATTTAAGCCCCAGAGAACAGCGGGAGCTGAAATCAGTCATCCTGTCTGTCTGTCCCAGAGGTAGTGAGTGAAAAACCCGGAAGGACCGCTCTCATTGTGCATGACATTGTGACAGAACCCGGGGTTATAATTCCAAGATTGCCCCTATAGTCTCTCAGAGGCAAAAAAAGCTGAAGTGGAGTTTGAGATCAAGCACATGTTGGATCTAGGAGCGACAGAGCAAAGTTATAGT
>NC_041400.2:90872703-91092703 GCF_900747795.2 Erpetoichthys calabaricus | reverse complement strand
GTGTCACATATGTGTAAATCACATAGTTTAATGAAAGAGACCAGACAACATGGAAACGTACGATTTACTTGAAAGATGATACCCTTGTGAGTATAAAAATACCATTTTTGCTTTTGATTTACTTGTGGGTTTATTGCAACGTATACAATAAGTTGCTACATAAGTTAAACACACACTTTACTTTAGTCCATGCACCTTGCCTACCCCTCCAGCCCTCCTATCATTGCCCATCTATATTTTATATAAAGAGAAGTTTATTCACGTTTCACAAAAGGAGTTACTGAATGTACTAAACGTTGCATTATGATGATGATTTGCCTCTATTTTAGGAGTTTTGGAGGGGGCCGGTTTGACACACAAGAGACCTGTTGGTTAAGTTAGATTTCCTGACACTGAAAATGTCAAATTTAAGCTGTTATAATAATTAAAGAAAATTTAGAAATATGGTAGTTATTTCTCAATATTTTTAATGAGAAAGGAAACCAGCTTTTGATTGGTATAATGAAAGATTCATGGTTTTAATATAAAGCAACAGCAAATCGGATATCTCAGGTTCAAGACTAGATGGGAACAGGATAAACAGAAAACAAATTAAGGCACTGGACAAGTGTTTAAAATTTCTTTTTGGTGCATGCATTAAAAAAAGTAGAGCATTGCAGTAGAAAATGTGTTTGCTTTATAAATGACAATACAAAAAAGCAAAAAAAATTGAAAAAACACAGATCATGGAAGTGATGTACAAAAACACATGCAAATTATAGAAGTATTGCAGCACAGAGTGTCTAGAGTAACATGATGCCAAAATTAGTGCATGGTTAATAATAAAAAAAGAGACCATTATTTTACAATAGAATGTCAGTTTTTGCCTTTTTACACATAGATTAAAATTATACTTAATATTTATGTTCGTTCTGATAGCCCTACTGAACGAGTAATTAATGGACATTTTAGCATTGTTTGCTGTTATTCAGCATTTGTCACCATAGACATCAGTGTTATCAGAAACCTTGTTATCTTTGACCTCCATGAGTCTAAAAATGTTTCTTGCCCACTACAAAACACATGAGTTAATATAGATAATTTAAAAGTATACTTTTTGGGTAGAGTATTCCTTGAAGACCCAAAAGAAAAGGCTGAGAACATCTGCTATAGTATACTGTATTTAGTTATTTCAATTGTAAAGCATATAAAAATTTCAATTTTTCATAATTTCATTTCAATTAATATTTAAAGAAAAGCCAAGCAAAATGACACCTTTTATTGGCTAACTAGAAAGATTACAATATGCAAGCTTTCGAGGCAACTCAGGCCCCTTCTTCAGGCCTGAGTTGCCTCGAAAGCTTGCATATTGTAATCTTTCTAGTTAGCCAATAAAAGGTGTCATTTTGCTTGACTTTTCTCTACATTCATAATGGCTAACACGGTACAACACCCTAGTACAATTAATATTTAAGAACCTGTTCTTGATGTCTGAGCATGTTCAACACAACTGATGTATGCACAACTGACACTACTTCATAACAGCAACAAAAACCACTGTTTTCTTACAGTAGGATGAGCTGACAAAATAGATTGAATTGTTAGAATACTTTTGGTTTGATTAAATCACTTTATGGCCTCCATGGTTCAAATTTTTGTGAAAGGCTGTGTTTTCAAGTGTGACCTTCATTAAAGCTACAATTTTACATATTGTTACGACTGGGTCACAAAGTTGTACAGGTTCATTCAGGGTTTTCAAGAAACAGTATCTTCATTCAAATACAGCATAATAAAACAAAGAATGAAGCAGAGGATATCTGGGGGAAGAGAGACAAGGCAGCGAGACACTAGGACAGCCACAGTGTGGTCTTTTAAATGTACGAAACTGCGTGTGATATGCAGAACACATGGCACTGGCAGCAAGCAGCAGGCTAGCAGCTGATCCACAAAGAGGAGATGAAAAGCTGTGTTTGTTTCCCATTGTATCACTGTTTAAGAGGGGGTTTCGGAGGAATGGCCACATCCTCTTGGGGCCGCATTCACCGTGTTCACAAAAATGTTTTAAGGAACACTGTAGGAGTCATAACCAAGTTATACTTTAAAGTGGCACTATAAGAAAAATATAAAAACATTGATAATAAAAATAGCACACTGTATATAGTACACGTTTGACAGTTTGTTGGCATTGTACTACTATTCTGAGGGGACAAGCAAATAAGAATTCCACTGTTTTATGCACTCATGACAAACTTGAAAATAAGCTTTATGTCAAACCTATTTTAATCTGATATCAGACACCTACTGAAGCTACTGCCAGCATTACATACCTATATGGTAAAGGTCTTTTTCTGCACAGCTTCAACAGGTGTACATAAGAGGAGAACCAGAATAATGTAACAGAATAATGTAATAGAATAACAATGCGATAGAGCTGAAATGTTATTGCTGAAAAAGAATCTGAATCTAAAGTGGAGTGGCCAAGAATTAGACAGCTATTATTTTAATTCCAATTTTAGTTTGTTAAAAGAGTTTGAGTAAGTTTGCATCTATTCTTGTCAAAAATATTAAATACATTAAAAAGAGTTATTAATTACAATATAATTAGAATAATATAGTATATTCTTAAAAAAATAACTAACTCATTACAGTGATCCCTCGCTACATCGCGCTTCGCCTTTCATGGCTTCACTCTATCGCGGATTTTATATGTAAGCATATTTAAATATATATCGCGGATTTTTTGCTGGTTCGCGGATTTCTGAGGACAATGGGTCTTTTAATTTCTGGTACATGCTTCCTCAGTTGGTTTGCCCAGTTGATTTCATACAAGAGACGCTATTGGCAGATGGCTGAGAAGCTACCCAACTTACTTTTCTCTCTCTCTCTCTCTTGCGCGGACTTTCTCTGATCCTGACGTAGGGGGTGTGAGCAGGGGGGCTGTTCGCACACCTAGATGATACGGACGCTCGACTAAAAATACTGAAAGATTATCTTCACGTTGCTACCTTCTGTGCAGCTGCTTCGTGAAGCGACATGCTGCACGGTGCTTCGCATACTTAAAAGCTCGAAGGGCACGTATTGATTTTTGACCGTTTGTTTTTCTCTGTCTCTCTCTCTCTCTCTCTCTCTCCCTGTTCCTGACGGAGGGGGTGTGAGCTGCCGCCTTCAACAGCTTTGTACCGGCGGTGCTTCGCATACTTAAAAGCCAAACAGCCCTATTGATTTGTTTGCTTTCCTCACTCTTTCTGACAGTCTGTGCTCCTGAAGCGCACTCCTTTGAATAGGAAAATATGTTTGCATTCTTTTAATTGTGAGACGGAACTGTCATCTCTATCTTGTCATGGAGCACAGTTTAAACTTTTGAAAAAGAGACAAATGTTTGTTTGCAGTGTTTGAATAACGTTCCTGTCTCTCTACAACCTCCTGTGTTTCTGCGCAAATCTGTGACCCAAGCATGACAATATAAAAATAACCATATAAACATATGGTTTCTACTTCGCGGATTTTCTTATTTCGCGGGTGGCTCTGGAACGCAACCCCCGCAATGGAGGAGGGATTACTGTATAGCTTATTAAATAAAAATGGTATTATGCTCATATTTGCTATTGAAGATGTAGCATTGTTTTATTTACAACAAAATTACTCATTCAGTACTCTGTATCGGCCTACAGTGTTTATTAATTACTTGGTATTAATATCAGCTGTCAAAAATGGTACTGGTGCATCCCTATAAAGAATGCTTGTATGTCATCTTGCATACTACAGCCTTGATTTCTAAGATGATGTCAAAGCTCATGAATCCATCATCAGGCACACACACATACTCGGAACTGAATCTACAGCAGAGTAGCAAGAAGGAAATATGAACATTAAGCTCTTAACCTGCCTGACAAAACACACATGGATAATCCTGAATAACATTGAAATAAAGCTCTATACAGAGATAAACCTAAAGTGGAACTTTCTGTTCCAAAATGTGCCATACAACATTAACACTACATCCCTAAACAACAATCTCATACCAATGGTGTTAGCATTATTTTGGGATTACTTTCTGCACTTCAAACTGGACAAGACAATGATCATACCCAAGTCTACTGCAGAATGCATGCAAAAAAAATTGTTTTGAAATGACAGGGTAAAGCTGTCGATTGTTTACCAGATGGTATAGCAAGATATGAAATGGGCAAATAAAATGCAACTGGGAACTACAAGGAAGAGTGGGTCAAAACCTCACCATGACGCTATGATTGAATGATCAATATTTACAACAGACATTGCATCTACTTCTGGTAAAGTGGAAGCAAACACTGTTACACATATCCAAACTGGCATAGCATTGATTACATAATCAAATGTAACAATTTCCAGAGTGATGTTGGTGTTATTTGTCAACTTAAGTGCTGCTATCACAGAAATTTAGGGTCTTCAGTTTAGTATTAATTCAGTATCAATTCAGTATTATTCTTGGCACTTAACTATTTTAACAAGCTAGGAAATATGGGCTTGAAATTATTTTTATGACTATGATAAAACTTCACTATTTATAAATAAAACTTTACTGTGAGGAAAGTATAACAATAAGGAACAGTAAAGGAAAACTTACTTTCTTGTGAGTTAAGCTCTTCATTTCCCAAACAGGCAAAGAACAGTAACAGGATGCTTTTGTATGCATGAACACTTACGGAATGTAAAGTTTTTCATGTATTCTTTAACAGCTGTGTTCCAATCATTTCATGTCACATCATCCACACAAATTAGCCGACAGGGATAAAAATAAGCACAATCTAGGTACCATTTACAAAAGTTATTAGCCAAATCCAAGCTTGTGATTTTTTGGTCAATTTCTTGGAGTTCTGGATTTTCATGTCAAACAAAAAAACCTTCAAATAGTGTTCAGTTAGCTACTTTCTTCCCCACAAAGTATAAATGCTAAATAGATGCGATTTTTTGATCACTACTTTAGGTTAACTAACAATACTAAGCTGAAAAATATGGGGCATAGCTGAAACTCATGCTAATAGACTGAGCTACATGAATTACATTACAACGACATTATGTCACATCTTTTATGTAAACATTCAAACATCACAAATATATGCATAATCTTATATTATACTAAATATGCCCAATCATTAAACAGATGGCCAGACAGGCATATTTCTTTACTGTTAAATAAAACATATATGCTCATTCCAAAATTATAAATTGAAAAAGACATGCTCAGAGAAACAAAAAAAAGTTTGTGAAAGGCTTCTTTTATGTTCTGAGAGGGCAACGATATAATCTATAACATATGGCTAATTTGATTGTATTAAACAGTATAAACGTCTCAAGGCAAAGGAAGTGACCGAACAGCAAGCAGCACAGCATTCAGGAACGTTATCACATTACAGGATTTTTGATAGCACACAATACAATTCAAGACTTAACATTAAAATGTCAAAACAATGCAAAAATCGAGTTTCAGATTTCCAAAAAAAAAGTTTGAGGCCTTCACTCAAAGAGCTCTGATCACAGTGAGGATGTAAAGGCAAAACAACAGCTAAGTTTATCCATTCACCCCAGACAAGAATAGAAAATCAAAAATACTGCTATACTGTAACTTAAAGTAACATCCAAGCCACTTTAATATTTCCTACAAGGTAAACATAACAATACTGGAAAAGTCAGTATCTAAAGTTTTATAAGCATCCTTAAAGAGATGATATTACTGGTAGGTAGGTGGGTGTGTGATTGTGTGTATGTATACGTAGTTAGTGCTTAAAACTAGGCGTGGGGTGGTATATATAAATCTTTAAAAATTGTTGCATTTGTTTAAGGTCATGTACAAAACATTTAGACTTTGTACTCAAAATGGTATACTATACATTAAAACAATAAACATCCAAGAGCTGAAAGAAGCTGAAACTAATTCTGTAAGAGTAAATTCGAGACACCCATCATACACTTTGGGTAGTGAAAACTTTTCGTCCTTGGCAATGTATCTTCAGCTTATGGCCCCTCAAAAGGCATAGAAATCAAAATGTCCTTATGGGGCGGATAGTCTCTGCAGCTGGTGGTGGCCCTTTGCTCAAGCAGTGAAGAGATTTTTAAAGAGAGTTTCAATCTTGTAATCAAGTTCAGCAGATCTTCTTCCAGCAATTATATCTCATCATTATGCTTTTTGTTTAGATCACTTAAAATAACAATGAAACAGCATCAAAGCAATGCCCATTACCATCTATACACCTTAAAAAACATTAAGCTTGTCTGTACCTTTATTATGGATAACCTATTACCCAATAATTCTTTAATTACACAGTAAATACAAGCCTTCATAAGAGAGTGTAAATTAATTGGGCTTGCATTGTGATCCTGACTAGTGCACAAAACTTTTAGACAACTTTAACTTTTAATTTTAATCCTATTCTGCATAACCAAAAGCCAATAAAATTATCTTACTCAAATGCTAATCAATAATGATAGGTTTTATAAGCTTGAAAGTTTGAATGATAGACATTTTTATAGTAAGTGTCTATGGTAACACTTTAGAATATGGGACCTGCCTAGTTGTACTTGTTAGTCAGCTATTGCTATATAATAAGATCTTAAATGTTTTGCTTGTTTTCAATATGGATTTACAAATCATGAGTGACAATTTACAAGAGAAGCTACCTATAGCACATCTATTAATCACATACTACTATATTACATGATCCTATCAAATAGCTTATTTGTGTTACATATCAATATGTCTCTAACAGATGCAACTGCATTAAGCTTTTAAAGCTCTTCTTTTAAAATGTTACCATATTTATGTGATTTAAAACAGAACATTTTTGCGTTGCTTGTTACATTGTTTTAATTTTTTGGCTTCAAACCAAAGTATACAATTAATAAGTGTAAGCAAGTATAAACAGTTTAATACTTACATTAGCTGACTAATATTTATTTTAATAATTACACTTCGCCTCCTAAAATCTGAACCCACTATGTTGGGTTTCTTAGTAACAATGATGAGAGTTATATAACATACACAGATGTTAAAGGATAATGTGCTGAAAAAACAATTTTAGGCACACTGCCAGGCTGATGAAATGACAAGTAGTGAGCTATGTCATGTACAGAGAAAAACATTACGAAGCAAACCACTAAGGGGATACATAACCAAGGTAACCCTGGAGCACTGTCAAACATTCATCTATTTTTCAATCTTTGTACTGATGATGCTTTATATATATCATCAAAATAACAGGTTAGTAATTTTTCTTCACAATTTAGCTATTTTGGATAATCACCACACAATAACCAAATTAGTCTACATACAGAACAGTACATACTTATCTCCTTTTTATTTAACATTATTTGTATTTGAGATGTGCAGGAAAGAAAAACCATAAAAGACTGTGTGCAATGATTTGTTTTTTTATGTAAGAGTTCATCATTGGATTAAATCTCTTGTCTTATGAAAAGCTCAGGCAAGGTACAACCACACATCACCATAGTTGTAATGTTACTATTCATTCTACAGATCTGTCAACATGGGTGACATAGTGAAGTTGTAGTTAGCTCTGTTGCCCCACAACTATAGGTTGTTGATTTCCATGACCCAAGCCTGGACACTGTACAAGTAGTTTATTCCCAAGGTGTTACTGTATGGTTAACTCCCACATCCCAAAGATGCCTAAAGTAGACTGATGATAAAAACACCAAATGAGGGTTACCAAGCATACTCTGACATACTGGTGCTGAATAAATGCATGCTTCTGTGTTGTAGCCAATATAAATGGGATAGGATCCTGTTATCTTTAACTCTGTATTAGGCCATAAAGAGTCAGATTTTTTTTTCCTTTCAACATATCTTTGTTTAAAGTGAACTGGAGGACATTTCTTCCCAATTATTCCCATTAGATGGCTTGCTGGAGAAATTTTTCATGTCAAAATATTTAGTGCTTTTAATAAAATAAATCAAAGTCACTTTGGCTTATCCTTTTCTGTGCTGCAATCACAAATCTATGAGTAACACAAACTGATTAAAAATCTGATTTTTGAGTTTATTAATGAGTTGTTGGACAAAGAAGATCTCAAAACAAGTAATATTCGCATCCCATCAAACCATGTGCTTAAAATATCTCAGGGATTGTGCACTTCTATCACATTAAACGAAGAGGAGCCCAAAAATTCCTGAAATCGATCAATAGTACAGCAATAGGGTTTACTTATAAAATATATCACTAGATAGCATGCGCCTACAAGTCTTGGTAATCAGTCTGCAACACCCATATGCACCAGACCTCGCTCCATGTCAAGGTAAATATTCTGAAGGTGACAAAAAGCAAAATGCTGTCAGCTTTAGAATAAAGTTTTGGGGTTTTTTTTTTGTTTTTTTAATTCCTTTATTTTGGGGTCCTCCCTTATATGGCACTGCTCCCAACAGAACCCATGCAAAAAAGACTTTAAAATTTTTTTTAAAAATGTAAAAAGGTATTAGGATCAATCAATGAAAAAATTGCTAATGTACTGCTGAGAATACCTGAAGTACATCAAGCCAAAACTAGATTTTGTACAAGGTGTATTTCCAACTATAGTTGTGGTTTGGTTAATACAGTTTTACTTGGGGGGGGGGGGGGGGGGGACACTATGTCTTAACAAAAAAAAGACGTGGCTGGCATTGAAATTGTATTGTATTTAAAAAAAAAAAAAAAAAAGTCCACCATGAAAAACCTATCAATATCAGATTAACTTTGAACTTCACCAAGGCTTAGTGCTATTTGATATAGTGTTGTGTGCTATAAAAATGTTTAAAATGTTTTATTACACTACAGTCCAAACAGTATGCAACAGTAAAACACTTCTCAGACGTTTTGTACTTCAACTGTAACACAACTTTGGTGTTCCATTTGATCATATTTATGCTATAAAGAAGGTCCATAAGCCTCTCTGTATAGATTAGAATTCTTAATTTTTAAATGCTGTTGTCTACAATGCAGTTTTTTATCAAGTGGAATAATACATCAACAGCAACCCACAGATAAGAAACGTTTGCCTTATCATGTCAAACTGATATTCTTTACAATGGTTAAAAAGCTATGTAAAGTGGCTGTTTTCAAAGCTTTCCTCTTACACGTTGGACTACCCTGAAAAAAATTGGAGGTGGTGGAGAAATCTGCATGTGCACACATCAGATTGTACATTATAGCTAGACAATCTGCATGGAAAGTCTCACAAGTTAGTTGTTTCACATTACTTACTAGAAGCACCAGGGTTTTTTTTTCAGTACTACAACCAACAAAGCTGCAGCAAATAGCATCTGAATCTTTTGTCCTTACTAACAGCCCACCAGCCTAACATCATGATGACGCATTCTTACTGCCCTATTTCCCCCACCCCCAAAAAAATAAACAGCCTAACATGATTCACTAAACATGAATGGAAATAATTTCTTGGGGCACAGCATATATATCGTTTGCATATATTTTCACTTTAAAACATTTCCCCAGTTGTGAAAACGTCTTCACTTTTTATTATTATTATTAGAGAAAAGCCAAACAACTAATTTCATTTTATGGGCACATAGCATAACTGAAGTAGAAACTACTTTTATTGGTAGAAATAGTTTAGAAATGTATAATCATACTCACATATTTCTGTACAATATCTGTAAACAACAAACTTATTGCAAACCAGCCTCCATCTTAGCTTCAAGGCACCATGCAGGTGGCAGCCTTTGAAAGAAGCTCCGTGTTCTCTCTTTTTTTTTTTTTGGTAGTAGCTGGTTTTTTATTTCTATTTTTCTTGAATTTCCATAAAATCTCAATTTCCCCATGAGGAGAAATAAAGTATCTATATGTAGTCAAACACAGTTTCTTGACATGTTCACAGTGACATTACACAGTTTTGTGGTCTTTGCCTTTATTTTTCCTACATTTAGTGTGTGTCCAATGCTTTATTCCACCGGGATAGAGAAAGACCTGAAAGGGTGCTGTGACAAGTGGTTTCTCAGAATTGCACTACTACTTGGCACTGCCTGGAAATTTATCAGTACCCGTCTCAGTGACCATTTCTTGATACAGCAGCAAAGCTGTCAGCATACAAAGTACATAGCCAGCACCAATTTGTCAAAGTAAAAGAACATGCAAAAGGGCACATTTAGAAATAATCAACTTGCAAGTTGTAAGGAAGGCCCACTGATTATTCTTATGTTTGCAAATATTGTCTGGTCTGTCATGCTTGTGAAAATGTTGTAATTGTCTTCCAGTGTGCTGCTCTTCATTTGTGGCTCACTCCGTCCAAAAGGCACCATGTGTACTTCATATTCTGAATTATATGAAAAAACATTCTGATGGCATTTGAGGTGAGTTTATATATGCTTTTAACTAATGTAAACAATGTGTGTGATTACTTTATAGATTTCTCCAGAAGAGAAACTGGGCAACAATGTCTAGTAATGTTAAGAACATTTGCAGGAGAGGATTTGTCAAGGTAAAAAGGATATGCAGAGGTGGTCAAATGCAAGCTAGATGAGATATGCTGCAATTCACACTTGTGTACCAATATTTAATAACATTGCTTGTAGCTGTAATTTACAGCCTTTCATGAAAAGAAAAAAAAAATCAATCAATCATGTTGTCTGAATAGAATTTGAGAGTAATAGCAACTACATGTGCATTTTCAGTGCAACAATTAAGGAGAAGTCAAGGAAGGACAGAAGCAATGACATGTACTTTGGTGAAATAATTAAAGATTTAAAAACATAACTCCAATTGGCATTGACATAAATAATCCAAGTGTTAAAAGCTGAATCAGCAAAATAAACAAAACCTAACTAAAACATGCATATTTGAAATTCACATTTTTATTCAAGTCCAATGCAAACAACCAAAAATCAATCCATTCCCTGTAACAACAAAGCTGAAGGGTAGGTATAGCTTATTCCAACCGGAGTATGTGCAAGAAAGTAAACAAAGCTAGGCAGTATACCACACCACTTCAGTGCCTAATTAGACATACAATGCCAGCACTCACTAAATCTGTATGACATGAAATAAATGCTAGAGAATTAGAATTCAAACCAATATACACAATGTCCACCTTTGATATACTGTGTACCACTGAATAAATTACTTAATTTGTCTGTTCTTCAATCAGTAAATATACAGACACAACTGCAAAGTACTTTGTATATTTCATGTTGAATAAAGATGTCTACCAATTAGAAAATAAATACTGTACCATTTAAGACTAACCAATTACCTAAAATGGACATTTCTAAAATATGGGAGGAGACTAGAACATAAGAATTGCAGAATTTTAAGACCTTGGTACCTAGAGATTTATGGCAACAGCATTACCTACTAACTTCACCTTGTGATCCATATTAATATATTTCAAAAACTTCAAAAGGCAGCTGTTGAAGTTCAAAAACGTACTGTCTCTTGGTCTCAAAATGTCTCAGATGGCCTCACTACATCTTTAAAATATTATTCTAAATTTAAAGATTCTAAAACTAAATAATAAATTTAATTAAAATACATTAAAGTCTCTAAAAATAAATACCCAACAATACCTAAAGGTCAACATGGGAAGAATATGATCAAGTTACACTGGACTCAACAACTCAGGAAAACTGGTTTCATGCCATATCTAAGAAATGAGCTCCAAATTAACCAAAAACAGATAAAGGATCAAGTTTGTTCCTGAGCTTATTAAATATCAAGAGTTTCTAATTTAAGCAGCACAGCTGAAGCCTCCTACTGCAAGAATGCTTTAAAAATTATTGCAGATTAATATGTACAAAGTGAAAAAAATCAGGTATATTGTCTCCCTTAGTGTTAAAAATTGGACTATACATTGAACAAAAATTTTTCAAGGATGCTGGACACATCCAATACAAAAAGATGGTGATGGAACTCTACCAGTAAGACAGCAGAAGGAAGTATCTTTAAGATCAGCTGCCAGCTATTTTTCTTTAAATTCTGTAACAATGATGTATAAATACGGCTCTACTTAGGAATAAAAGTACTCCAGGCTTTTTTTCCCTTTAATGAAAGAAGAAAGAAACCTCTTGTTTCCACTTCTACTTAACGAGTTTCATGCGTTGATGTAACATAGCAAAAGTAGCCCTTAGCTCAGTCTTGTCTGGCATCCGGACAGCATGCCTCATTACAGATGTCAGATCATTTACATTCTAAGGTAAAAAGTTTTTTCCTCTGAGCATGCATCTCTGAAAAGAGTACTCCCAGACAAGGCAAGCACTTATTATCTTGCCTATTTGACTTCAAAAGACTTTAAAAGCACACAATTAAGAACCGAGGGTGATTTATTTAAGAGAAATAAGAGTGCAAAGTAGGATTATGATTTGTTGAATTATTTTCAGATTTACGTCACTAAATTCATATTGTCTAATGTTTAGATAAATTACCAAAAAAATGTTTTTAAATCTGCCAGGTAATTTTAACAAGGAAATTGAACATATTTTCAGTTTTTGCAAAAGCTTTTTGCCTTTTGTCCTAGAATCTCCTTAGTAAAGAAAAGCAAATGAAAACATGAACTTAAAATAACATTATTAATTATGAACCAAGTGCAAATGTGTTTTGTGTCTACAAGCACAAAACCCTGGCAGAAAAAAAAAAATTCTGCTTATCCATTAGTCCAACCAGTTTAATTCAAAACAGAGCATCAGTGAAAAGTCAGTTTGAACATGATGTCAGTCAATTTCAATTCTAACCTACTTTTTTCCCCCCATTAAAGAGGGTCACAGGGAACGGTAACTGATCCTGAAAATAATGGGCACAAGACAGGAATCAACAGTGGGTAACAAAGCATCAGGCACATTACAGTGAGTTTTTACTTCATTTTAAGAAAATGCATTTAAATTACTCAAATGACTTATGCATTTATCATAATTTAAGAGAAATTATAGTTTGGGCAAACAAGTAATGATAACTAAAAAAACACAAACACAAAAAACAGAAATAGGTATATGACACAAAAAAGAGCAAATAAAACAAAATAGACAAATATATTGAATAGGTAAACCGGAGTTCAAGATGAATCTGGTAAAGAGGACACATCTGTTTATTTTAGTAATGAATAACGATATTAGTATAAGATGTGTGTGTTCACATCGAAGCTGTTACAAAAACCATATAAAATATACTTTTAATCTTTAAAATGAGGAGAGGATAGAAAAAAAAATTGGAATAAATACCTCACTACAACTGTGGAAAGGAACAGCAGTTCTCAACAGTAACTTGTCAAAACATTTTAAAATGTATTTTCCCTGAGAAAGGCTTTACAAAATATGTTTGTTTGCGATAACAATTAAGATTCTGTAATTAGTACATCTTAAATTAAAAATGTAAATGCCTATTGCCTAACTATGAAAGCCTGCTGTAATTCTAAGTAAGGTCAAACATTGCAGTTTAACTGACAAAAAATAACATCAACTTTTTTGTATCTTTTATCAAACAATGTGTTAGGCAATACATATTTTATTGTGCAGCCAATTGAATTCAGATAGAGAACATTCTCATTAGAAAACAGAATTCCTGAAGATTTAAGAAAGTTTAATACTAGACTTCTGTTCACTAGCAGAAAATACTGGAAGTTAGATATCACACAAAGCTGAGCTTTCTTAAATTTGAAAAAGTAATTCATATTTTTTGTAAAAGTAAAGATAAAATGAACACACACATCTAAGGCACATAACACTTTCAAATGGTCAGAAGTTACGAGATTTGTCAAAACAGAAATACAGTTCAACAAATGACAAACTAACTTGTGCTCCTTAACTCTGACAAACAGCTAAAATACACTCTTTCAGGAGCATTCAAACAACTTTTTTACCAAAGAAAATATTCAAACTTGTATCTTAACAATGGTTTCATATTCATTTTTAAAGCTTGAATGAAAAATCACGTTCTGAACATGCTATATTTGATTACATTATTGCTTAAAATGGCTTAAAGACATGAAGAAAAAGTGATAAGCAGATATTTCTTTTTTTGTATAGCATACCACATTTTACTTCAATTGTAGAATCCAACAGGAGAAAAGTGCCACACTTAGCCATGTTACTTTTCTTTTATAAATCAGGCTGAATAGCTACTTAGTTATTATCATCTGTGTCTGTTTATAAGATATCAGAAACCTCATTTAAGAATTTAGTTCTTATTAGCTTGTAAATACTGTACATAGGGAAGTCATTTTTCAATATTTTAATGTGCTTAACCATATATACTTTTCACTTTCCATTCAGTTTGTGAAACATTGGCTGATTTAATGAATGCTAATTGAAGAAACTTCTAAATTCCAAAAGTAAAGGCAGAAACCTATTTTGGACCTATTATAATTTTAGCTGAAAAAACTAAGAACCAATCAGATGTGGCTTAGGATTTAAGAAATCAGTTGCAGCTCTGCTCTTGTTGAATGAATCTCTTTTATGGCAGATGAGATGTATCAGACTGTAATAACGAGGAACAAGAGCACAGCAGTGCTATCAGCAGGAATTATCTTTTAAGGATGATTCTTGGAAGAGAGGACACAGCAGCTTCGCAATTCACCTTTTCTAGTAAAATGCATACATCTTGTCCTCAGTATATCATCTGTGCTGATTTACTAGCTGATCACAGCTTGAATCTTCACAAGGACAGACACCATTTGGAAGTGAGACATAACTGATTTACAGGCAAGGCTAAACTTTTTTTCCCAAGGAAAGCTTTAAGCTTTCCACTGTCATAAACAAGTCTTTTAAACAAGCACTCCACAGTGTGTCCAAACCATAAAGTTTCCTCATCTGTGCAGCACCATGCTGCTAATGGCACAAGTCTGGATGGCTTGATAGGACAACACAATTTAAGTAATTTAATCACCTTTCTTAAAAGGTCTAGCTATCAAAAGCCAACATTTTCCATTAAACTAAGGGCTGTTATTTCTTTCACGCTGATGAATAACAGAAAACTGAACAAATCCAACAGCATAATGCTAAAATTAATCAATATTAGGGAAAAGGGGGGGGATTTGCAAATGTGCATTACTAGACAGTAAGAAAATACAGCTTAACTTCACAAAGACTCCTAGATAATTTAAAACTCTTAAGGTTTACACTGAAACAATATGTTGCTAAGCTTAAAATGTTTTCATTTCTTTAACCACTGTGCCCTCATGATCACATGGCAACAAGGTCAAACTTAGTGGCAAAGGTAAAATTTTGCACCAATCTATGAAACAGCATGAATAAGACAGACTTGGTTGTAATCCAGCACCAGTCAGCAGCACCTACATGTCTGATAAAGAGAACAAGAGCACACCAGCATGATAACAAAAGCAATTTCAGCAAAACACAATTTCCAGGAAATTAATTAATGAATGAGAAAATGAGCAGCTGTAACACTCAACATAGTGCCACTGTGCTGTCCTTCAAAATAACACATTGAAAAAAATTAAACAACATCAACAATATTTCAGTTTACTGTACTTATGATAGCTCAATTATAGAAATTCCAACACCATACATTCAGTGTATGGTTGTCACAGAGGGAAACACTGTTAGTTTTATATATTAAAGCATTGCTTTCACCTTTCAAATTAATAACAGACATTGCAGCTTTAAACAAAAATGAACTTTTGGGTTTAATATTCATCTATTTGTTACCTAGTCTGTGTTGCTTCTAATGATGACTAAGAAAAGTTGTTAGTCTTGTATTATTATGGAGAACAAGGATAATAAAATTTCTAATATAATTGACACCAATGGGGACCAAAACTGAATAGCACCAAACAATATTAAAATGTTCATGGGAAAAGAAAAAAAATCAGGTTATTCAAGTTGTATGATCCACCATTCAGGTATCCAGTTATATATTCCAAACGTGTATTTTGGTTGAAATATGGTATGTAAATTACGGGCCAGAAAGATAATATATCATGGTGGTTTAACTCACAACTCTCAATGAACGACAAATGAATACTGCATCGTGATTAGTACAGACTTCTTTCACTTAGTCGTCGCAAGATAAATTAACACATTGCAAATTACACAGAATTTAATCACAATAAAAAATTCTGCAGTGAATGTAGTAGATAACCTATGCAGCAGTTTGGTGAACATTCGTAGCTGAGGGCCGGGTTATGGAAATGTATTTTTTCATAGTAGATTTTAAAACCATATAAGACACTGCATCCAAAATGCCCATAATCGACATGTTAGATACATAGATACTCTATTAATGTTATGATACATAACCAGATTCTTTTCATGACCTTTACAGAATTTAAACCAAAACTTAACATAATTACAGTGCTAACAGATTCAATACATTAAGGTTTTAACACTAGTGTCATATTGGAAATGTAAGGGTGTCTTTTCTTTTGAAAATTTGGGGATAATTATTTTTTTTTTATATGACGATATAATTAAAATCTTTGTTGACAAGTTATGTGTCAGTTTTCTCAGGTATCCAGTCATATATTCCAAATGTGTATTTTGGTTGAAATATTGCTAAACTACTGTCAGAAAATCTGCATGTGCACATCGTGATTGCGCTAAAATGGAATTGAGGTTTTGAACTGATGATCTGTCTCTCACCTCATAAGTTGTTTGTTGAAGGCATATATTCAGTATATGTGGGTTTTTCTTTGGCTGTTTATGAAACTGCAGCTATGAATTGGTTTTCTCCTTGTTGAAGCAGATATAAACAAATATGACACATAATTGTATTTTTCACCTGAAAATGCTTTCACACAACTTTTTAAAATTTTAATCACATATTGTACACATTCCAAAGACCATGCTTTGCAATACAGATTTCATGTGAGATGGACGGTAGCCAGTGAATTGGCTATTATAAATGAGGACTCCTGATCAAAGAATGGTGGATGGGTGTCTTCAGTTCAAGAGGTCGTTTTCATTTCAGCATGCCCCACTTTCATTCACAACAGTCTGAAAACATTATTTAGCAGACACCTTTATCCACAGTAGCTTTAAAGCAAGATATAATGCATTTAAGAATTAAGGTGCGAACATCAAAGCACTCTAATCACTATTCATTCAAACGTCAAAACTCAGTCTAACCTACAAAGCAAACACACAGCAACATAGAGAGAACATGCAAATTTCACAGACATAGTGTCTCAGGAATATGTAATTGTTCCAACAGTACACCTAACCACTTTGCCAACATACCACTGAATCACCCTTTAGTTCTCAGTGTAAACAGGACACTTTGCTACAAAACCTAAGATACTTAAACTTTAAACAATACTCACTGTGTCAATTTCAATTATGGCATGTTTTAAAAGCAGCTCATAAGACATAAATAGCTAATGATAAATTGCACACTCAAAACTTTGGTCACGTCTTTCACTTCCTTAACACCAAAAGCAATATAAATGCTGCTAGACAATTACTTAGATAAGGGTAAATGTTTATAATTTGAACAAACAGCTGTGTGCCCAGAAAATCTAAATAAAGATAATTCATTTGTATTGTCAAAAAGGTGCAAATAGAGGATAAACAGTTTGGTACCCATCCATTTTGGAAAATGTTCACAGTGGCCCGAGTACAACACATACAGTAAGTAAATGAGAGAAAAAACATACACACACACAAAGACATGAAAGGACTATATAAATTCAATACAAACTAATTGGCCTAAGCCTTTAATCCATAACTCAAGCACTGTAAGATAGCTGTTCTAAACACTGCACCACCACCAACCCACCTATCAAATCACAATACACTAGTAGGGGTACCTGGAGCTGCCTGAGGTAGAATAAAGTGTTGATGCAGTCACTAAATGATTTCACAGAACAAACTTATCGTGTGGAGCAACTTTGTATACCACTGCCAAGTCTTAAAAATGCCTCCTATGGGCACTTCCCTAATAAAGCAAAGGTGTGGTCATTAAAGTTCCCCAGAGGGAAAACTTTTAGTATTAAATATATCCTATAGTCTTACACGTTGCCAGTGAGAAATAAATCTGCACAAAATCTGGCAGCAAATGGGTTAACTGTGTAGATAGGTATACCAGGCAAACACACATTCAGCTTTATTGATTTAATTGAGCCAAGAATTTTAATCAAAATAAGATAAAAAAGGTGCTAGTTACTTTCATACAGTATATATCATATAATGTGGTGTTGATGCTGTAAACTTGCATTAGCATCATTTTCAGAAACACAGCTTAACAGAAATGCATTAGAAAAGTTTTATATGGCAAACATCATTTTGATGATCCAAATGTGTTAACATATGAGACAATCCACTGATGCTCTTAAAGCAATGACTCTGTTCACAAGTCTTTCAGCTTCTTGGCATGCTTGCGCTTCCTCTACAAAGTCATCAAATATTACACCTCGTGGGAGGAGGTGGCATTTAACTAACAGCTGAAATGTCAACAATATGATAGAGGGACAAATATTTTGAAGATCTACACTTATTTCCAGTTTACTGAAAAAAATATCGTTTCTTTCATTAAAAAACTCTCAAAAAAGACACTGAAGAATAACTGATGGAAGACGTATGCATCAGAACATTTTCACAGATATGTAATAGCTTTAAGCATCAATAAACTGCCGGTTCATTTTTTCCAGTGATCATCTCTGTCCACACGCATAAGTTCCCATCAATCTCTTAACCATCTTTAGCTCCCCCGTATTGAAGACACACGCATTTTTAAAACAAAGAACCGCTTAAGTCCTGGCCCACACATTAGATACAAGCACCCGGGAACAGCGCTCAGTTTCTCTGGCGCCGGCAGCGGGTCTCTGTAGGAGGATCGCTGGCACAGTTCCCAGCACTTGTCACGTCAAAGAAAAAAATCCAAGAGCACCGGGCAGGAAAAGAAACTAGAATAAATCAAGTCTCTGATCAAGTCTATAATACGCGCGCTCGCGCACCTTCCCCAAAAGGAGAGAAAACGTGCACACTGTGCCGACAACTCTCGCCACACCTGGCAACCCCTACTGAGCCATCGAGGGATCCCCCGTTCCCAAGACTACATGCAAAATAACAATCCTAGTGCGCAATAGGCTCTCCGATAGCACTAAAAGTCTGCAATATGCCCGTAGTTTGTTTCCATGGGTTCCCGACTAGCTCTGGATGCATTTATTACATCCTGCTTTTAATTTTAATGAGCTAGTCTACGTACTGCTCGCCAAGTTTTAAAAATGATGAATCAATTTAGATCTCGTGACCTTATCTCTTTTGCTAGTTACAGGATGAGCTGCACTTTAACTGCTCGACACTTTTTGCCATCATCCCAATTTACCTAAACGAGCAAATAAAATACAATTCAGGCGTGTGTTGCTTCGAGTGAAATTACTACATCATACTAGAATGAATTTAACAATCGTTTACAATATAGATTATTAACGAGGTGGCGACATGCAAACAAGAACATTTTGGTTTAAAGAGATTTAAAATGACGCGTTCCTTGTTTTAGATGAAAGCCTAGTGAAATAAATGGTTTCAAACAGGTGAACAACAAACTTGTGGCAAGAAAATATATGAACATAAAACAGACAAGTAAACAAAACACCGATACAAATTCACGTTTCAGGACTGCAGGTGCCCGTTTAGACTTGTTTCATTTTAAAATAAAAGGCACTATCCACTCGCTTACAAACCTTAGTTTCGAAAACGAAACACGCAACGTTCAAATAACAATTTTGGCGAGGACAACTAATATCACAAAAAGTAATTATTTATTTAGTAATTAATTTCCTGCAAAACTGTTTTTAAGTCAGCAAACAGCATTAAAATATATTCACCATTTACAGCCCTCTACTTGGGCGTCTTTTTGCAGTAAAATACAATGCGTTGTTGAACTCCACGTCACTTAATTAGGGAATTAATAAATAACACAAAAGAACTTCAATGAGCTTGAAACAATAAACCACAAAAACAAATTCTGCACTTAAAGATGAACCGCTTCAAGAAGTTCACACGTTCGACTCAACTCGCTTATAAGTTTTAAAGAAAAAACATTCAACAGCAGTGCTAGTTTGCAAAAATACAACGATTAAATAAATTAAGTGAAATAAAGTAGAGACTCAAACAGATCTTTTACATAAAACGTTTTTTCCGGAGCTTGTGTGTGTACCTCTCTTGGGTCTCGGGAAGCTCTCGTGAAGGTGAAACACGACCTTCTCCACGAAGTGCTGGATGTTGCTGTGCTCTGGTCCTCTGACGAATACCATCCAGTCGTGAGTGAAGCCCTCCACAGTGGGTTTCTTTCGGACCTGGGCGCGGTGGCCGAGCTCCAACTTCACCTGAACTGCGCCCTATAACAATCAAAAAGGCGAACTTCAGTGATGACAGTACAATTCGACGTACGAGGTAGGGTGCTGAAAGCAAGTCAAAAAGAAAAAGTGGGAATCGATAGCGAATGTGGTAGCGGTCTGGGAGGATGCCATCAGTACAGTGACTGAACATCTTCAAAAGTAAAATCGCATCCAACCATTGTGATAGCAGCGCAGCACAAAGAGCAAACGAGAATGGTTACCACTTGGTGGACAAACACGTTCACAGAGGCAGGTAGCGAACACTGCATACGTTCTGCACATTGGTTACAAAAATAACGCACCTACAACAATGCGATGACAAGTCTATCGCAGGAGGTAAAATCGCGTTGCAGCATACGGTCGTCCTCTATTCTTTGTACAATTAAATAAATGCACATATTACTGACACTTTGCAAACAGTGTAAAAAATAATAATAAACCGACAGTGCATGCTGCTTTGTATTACTAGTTGTTACTGTACTTATCTAAAAATATGGCTGGGAACGGAAAAAAGCAGTACCGCTATGTAAGCAGTGCGGGTATCACATTCTTAAAGAAGAATGAGAAACCAAAAACTACGCGAGCGCACCCACGCAGCACGCCAAAGTGCGACTGTTGATCAGAAGGTACTCACCAAGCTGACCATGCTTAAGGCCTCTTATCGTTACAATTTCATGAAGACGCTGCTTTAAATGAAAGGGTAAAGAGTACAAGCTTGATGGCGGACATGGTCTCGTACTGAACTGAACCCGACTTGCAAAAAGACTGAGGCGTGAGCGAAGCGCGCATGCGCCATTGCCGAGCGCTGTCACCGAGCCATACTGACACAGCAGAGAACGTGTCAGAGCCAATGAAACGAAGCTTTAGGGCAGTGGCACGCCGCCTGTAGGGACACAGCGCCCAGGTACAACTGCGACAGTGGGTACCGAAAGAAAGCGAAGAAAAAAAGGAAAAGCAGAAAGTTCAAATGCAAGAACATTAAGCCATGCCGAGCGACTTTCCTTTAGACGCGAAGGAGATGCAATTCCCATTTTAAGGGATTATAATTAAAATGAATATTTGTCTGCTACAACATCATCCATCCAATATCTGACGGACCGTCCAGTTAAGAACCGTGTGGAATATACCTAAACAGCAAGCTGGCCCGGAGCAAGAAGAAATCCGGTAACAGTATTCATCGCAATTAATTGTTCTTTTCAATAAATGACACAAATAAATGCAGTCTTCTGGTACTTTGTAATTTAAAACTTTTGTGGAATTATGGCAAATGCTGTTGCAACAGCTAAACATACGAAACTCTTTTTTGCTCATGGTATTGTTAATCTAATTGTTTATTACTCAACTGTCTTTGTAAATGCTAATGCATTCTAATAGTGTAATTCTCGTATTATAATTATTTAATTCTGAGTAATAAAATGTACACGAACTTATAACAAAATGTTATTTTTGGAATCAGTTATAATTTAGCAGTTTGAAGCGTTAAATATGTGCATGGAAGATTATAGGATAGTTACTAAGTGACAATTTGGATTAACTAAATGCGTCTACGTATTAGTTATTAACGTAATGATTATTGTTATACCTGGCAACACCTATTAACTGCAATGACAAAACAATTCTGATATCAACTGGTATAAAAGAGAATAATCTTGTTTATCTTTGACATTATCCCTTTGTTTTAATTCTAAGTATAAACTTGGACTTTGATTAAAGTATCCTAGAAAGAGCCGAAGGATGAGAAAACATCAATATTGTATCAGACGTATAACACGAGTCATAGTATTGATGTATACCTAAATATTTGTTTTGTGTTTTTGTGTATAGTTATACATAATATTTTAAGATGACATCAATAGGTCATCTTCTTTTCAATGATATTTAACATGCACTGCACTGCTAGAAGCATAGAACATATAAAAATTAACAACTGATTTTGAGAAAAAAAATTACTGCTTTTCATTATTTTCAAAATCTAACAAATTGTAGCACCCCCTAGAGTTTACTTTATACACTTAAGTGGAGTGTAGGGATTTGTTTTGTATCATTTTTTGTAACGCATCTGATTGTATTATTTTCCTTTACATTTTGAAATTATACCTACTTTACCAAATTAATGGTTTATGTTTTAGATGTTTGACTGTATTGCTATAATCATGTTTTAAATGTGAAGTGGTATGTAAATTACGGGACAGAAAGATAATATATCTTGGTGGTTTAACTCGTACCTCCCAATGAACAAGTGAAAACTGCATCATGATGAGTTCAGACTTCACTTTCACTTAGTGGTCGCAAGATAAATGAACACATTGCAAATTATACATCATTTAATCACAATAGAAAATTCTGTAGTGAATGTAGTGGATAACCTGTGCAGCAGATTGGTGAACATTCTTAGCTGTGGGCTGAGTTATGGAAATATGGTTCTAAAATCTATTGTGAAAAAAATACAGTCAGATACGTTACAAAAATAAATCCCTACTCTCCACTTAGGTGTATAAACTAAACTCTAAGGGCTGCTACAGTTTGTCAGATTTTGAAAATAATGAAAAGCAGTAATTTTTTTCTCAAAATCAATTGTTAATTTTTATATGTTCTTTGCTTCTAGCAATGCAGAGTATGTTAAAAATCATTGAAAAAGAGCTACTGATGTCATCTTTAAATTTTATTTATAACTCCATCCAGAATGCCCATAGTCGGCATGTTATGATACATAACCAGATTCTTTTCATGACCTTTACGGAGTTTAAAAAAAAAACTTATTATAATGATGGTGCTAACAGATTCAATACAAACAGGTATTAACACTGATGTCACATTGGAAACATAAGGGTGTGCTTTCTTTTTGGAAATCTATGCATAATTAATTTTTTTTATGATGATAGAATTAAAATCTTTGTTGACAACCTATTTGTCTCTTTGCTCAGCCATGCCTTACACTGGCAACAACATCTGTGGGCATTCAAGCATAATTGCAAATATATTCCCACACTTGTTCCCTGTGTCACCTGTCTCATGTTTTCAAATATGCTTTTAAAATGTTACAAAAAGTGCTTGCTTCTTTGAGGATCACACAAAGGAAAAGCATGGGTGTTCAGGTAGGCATAAAGTTACTGCATGGGGTCTTTATGTTCACTTGGAAACAAACTAGAGATACCTCATTGTTGTTATGTTTCAGGCAGGGTTATCCCCAGCTTAAATGTATTTTCTTTTTATTTAATCTTTTGATTGTTTTCTATGAATTATTTTGTACACATTATTGATTTTGTTTTATATGTCCTTTGTTTTGGTCACTAGTTTGTTTATCAATAATCTTGTGCTTATAAATTATGTTTATATTTGTGGTCTCTTTTCTTTTGAACTATATTACTTATATTGTTAATGTTAAGTCAGAGGGACCCCTGATGTTGCAGCTTGAGAGACTTCCCACAGCCTTTATATTTGAGTTGTGGTGTCAATTTATTATACCTCAGGCAGATTTCTTTCAGCATTATTCAGTGCATCATAATTAAATTTCATTAAATTCACATTTGGATCAAGTTTTTTATTAAAAGAAATCTAAATACTGTAATATTGGTTAATGTCAAGGTATGCCTGCTAAGTGCAAACAAAGTAAACACAATTTGTTTTTATTTGTTTATTTCTAACAAATTATTTTTGTGGTGTTCTCAAAGTTTCTTTTACATTTTTAATGTAACATTGTTTCTTGTTTTCAATTTTTGATACATTTTTAGATTGTCCTAGTGAAACCATACATTTCCTTATAGTATAATGAACCTGTCAGTAAGGCTTTTCTTTCTTAGAAGTTAAACTCTGAATCTGAAAAATGTCCAATGTGGGATGTAGGGAAACTAAACTCAAAGAATTCAGATCTACATTTGATTATACTGTGCCTAGAGTGACTATATCTCTAATATACAAAAAGGATAATCTCAATTGTAAATACGGATAACCTGAAGAACTCGATGTTCAAATGATATTACAGACTATTTCTAAATTTAAAAGACATGTATACCAACATTTTCTGTGACTTTTCAAAGCTTGACTTTTAGATTTAGTTTGTTTAGGCTGCTGATATTTATTTTATTAACCTAATTTCTTATGCTTCATGTATATTCCTCACCTTTTTGAATTAATTCTTTGAATAGGGCATACATCTAAGACAGTGATTCTTAACCTTTTTTGAGTCACGGATGCCTTTAAGAATCTGATGAAAGCTATGGACCCCTTTCCCCCAAAATATTCACATAAACACAACTTTGCATGCAATGAATATAATTACTTTATTTATCAAGATTTGATTGTTTCATACATATATGACATACACAAAGTATATACTTTAAAGTAAGAACCTAAAAAAAAACACTCCTTTTTATGCAGAAAGTAATGGCCACTCATTATAATTATGAAATACAATCCTCTTGTGCAAATTAAAACAGATCTACTACTACTTGGTTTTCTACTACCGTTACTACTACTGCTTCATCTACTCTAAATCAACAGTACCGGGTGGTAAAGTGAATATATATGTCACATTTTATCTGACCCTCACGGAACCCCAGAAACCCATCCATGAACTCCCTAGGTTACAGTTTATAGGTTGCTTCCTTCCAGTTTAGCCTTGCCCAAACTCTCCTTCCAATTCTAAGTTCAGTAGGTCAGGAACAGGTAAGGGGCTGACCCAGCAGAGTTCCTTCTGATGACCTCCAGATATCCCCTAATATCTCATTTAAGCATACTGATGACTCACATCATGTGCAAGAACAATAGCTACCATGATAATGCATCAGCACAGTGGTGCTGCAATCTACCACATTGCTAAGGATATCCACTTTTGGTCATCCTGAAATCCAGATAGATACTAAGAGGTTTAGTGAGTGTATTTGGTCATAAATATCCTGTTTTAAAAATTGTTTGGCTTTACATTTTCAACTTAAAACATAGAGTATTGTTTTATGAGGTTTGATGAAAGATGAAAATAACTTACTGAACAATCTGGAAATGTTTAGATGGTTTGATTTAGCTTCATGTTCCTGGTAATCAAACCAATGTACCCACTATGACATCCTAACATTGGATAGCATTTTGTACCTTTTTCCTAATTTATGCATTTGTATTATTTTATCTGTATATTCTCTTTAGTCAACATTTGTCACAGGTGCCCTTCATATTCAAAACCTTAATGATGTTCCCTAAATTGTGGGGTGGGTTCTTGTCCAGAAAATGAGTACTAATCAAGGGTACATAATTAATAGATAATCAGCAGTTTCTGCCAACTCTCTATAAAAGCAGGACATTTCATATTTTTCATTTGGGAGTATTCAGATTTGTGGTAACACTGTGTTAAGAATAAAAGACAACTATAATGATCTTGGAGAAGCATCTATTAAAACCCATTGGTCTGGGGATGATTGCAAGATCATTTTCAAACCACTTGAAGTCCACTAGTGTACAGTGAGAAGAATTATTTACCAATAAAGAACATTCAAGACAAAGGGCAGTCTTCCCAGGAGTGGGTATCCCATCACATTCACTCAATGGTCAAACCATGTCATGCTCTAAGAAATTGCAAACAACCAGCACACTGCATCCATCTGTGTACAGGCTTCTTTCAAAATGTTAAATGCAATGTTTCATGAATCTATCATTAGAAAAAAGACTGAACAGGTGTAGGTTTCATAAATGGGTAGCCTCATGAAAGCTCCTTCTCACCAAAACAAAAAAAATTGACAGTATGGCCTAGGTTTGCAAAGTTGTCTCTGAAGAAACCACAGACTACTGGAAAAATGTCTTTTGACTAAACTCAACTTAAGTAGAGTCGTTTGGTATGTTTTATTGTGCTTGTGTATAAAGTGAAAAGCAAACAGTGTAGCACCACAAGGACCTTGAACAAACCATCAGGCTCAGTGGTGATGACTTCTGGTTGCTTACCAATCACAAGACCAGTACAAATTGTAGCTGCTAAGTCCAGTATGAACTCCTCTATATATGATGTTTCTAGGGGAAAATGTGACACCAGCTAACCAAAAGCTGAAGCTTGGCTAAAAGGTAATCATGCAAAAGGACAATGATTCTATGCATGCTATGGTAATCTATAAATGAATGACTGAAAAACAAAATAATTAAGATTAAGAGAAAACAGAGCAAAAGTCTGGGCCTCAGCCATATTGAGATGGAGTGGTGGGAAGTAAAGAGAACAGTGCATAAAGTGTGTCTCCAAATGTCAATTAACTAAAGCAAAGAATTGTGGTCCAACATTTTCCAAATGCAATGTAAGAGACAGATACACTTGAACAGAAAAGGATTACCTCAAGTTTTTGCTACTAGAGGTGGTTGCATAAGCTACTGAATCATGGGTTGTAATTACTTTTCACTCAAATAATTGAAAAGAAAAATCTTTTGTGTGCTGGTTATCTTCTTTGGTTGGATTTCATGTTGGTGAAAATTAGATGTCTATTAGTTATATCCTGAAATGTAAAAGTATAGAATAGTTGCATTGTGTATAAGGCAGGAATCATTCACAACACTCTATTGCAGAACACAGTCATAAACACACCTGTTCTCACTCACACCAGCCCAGTTTGCATTTGGAAGTTAATATAACCTCCTTCTTGCTTTTGGGATGTAGGAGAAAAACCTGTGCAGACATGAAGACTACCATCTCAGTTTTGCACAAGTGTGCATTGTCCCTTATCCCCTCCTGTTTTTAAACTTTAACAGATTTCTGGCCAGAGGCAACTTAGAACCCCATTCTAGGGTCACTTCTGGTTAGGCCCTAAAATAATTTCAGAGATATAGGATGGTGCTTTCTTCTGTAAGTGAATGGTAAGTACCTCTTCCATGTTTTGGGCTGGTTAATTTCTGGGTGTGGTTTCTGTCATTCTTAAAACCTTTTCAGTCTTTAGTTTAAAATACTAGTTCATTTAAAAATGTCTTAATTTTTCCACTAAATATCCTTAATATCTGCAACAAATGAATGACATTTCTTTATACAGTGTACATCTTCTCCTCTGGTCCTCTCCTGTTTCTTGCAAAATTCTGACACACTTCTCCCTAGTGTTATAGTCTATCTCTCTTGATCTCTCTCTCTCCATATATATATAATTAATATAATTTTTTGTTTCATCTCTATATATATATATATGAAATCAACCGTCTATCCGCTTTTCACGATAGAACTACTTAATGGATTTAGATCTGGTTTTTTTCTATAATTTGCTTGAACATTCCAGCTGATTTTGCGACATCTTTCATTGCGCTAAAAATCATAGTTCACTTGCAGGAGTGATATATTCACACTAATCCAAGACAAAGGCTGCGGGCCGAGGGGAGGGGGAAGCGTGATGTCAGGAGTGGGGAGCTGGGCAGGGCATTCCTCACTGTCCCGTTTCACTATTACATGGGCAGAGCTGCGGGGGACTACTAGTACTGTATATTGTTTAAGTTTATGTAAAATGTTTTTACTATTACAAGCCAAGCACTTTTGTATATAGTTGAAAATTAAATTTATTCTTTGTGTAAATATAGGAAAATAAGATCATGACTTTCTTGAATGCAATTTAAAGCACATGTCACAATAGTGTATTGATTAATGAATGTTTTTCACCACTTCCTATAATGTGTAATTTTTAGTCCCTCTAAGTGTATTTATATATATATATATATATATATATATATATATATATATATATAAATATCCATACTTCCATCCATTATCCAACCACTATATCCTAACTACAGGGTCAAAGGGGTCTGCTGGAGCCAATCCCAGCCAACACAGGGCACAAGGCAAGAAACAAACCCCGGGCAGGGCACCAGCCCACCGAAGGGCGCGCACACACACACACACACACACACACACACACACCAAGCACACACTAGGGACAATTTAGGATCACCAATGCACCTAACCTGCATGTCTTTGAACTGTGGGAGGAAACTGGAGCACCTGGAGGAAACCCATGCAGACAGGGGGAGAACATGCAAACTCCATGCAGGGAGGACCCAGGAAGCGAACCCAGGTCTCCGTACTGCGAGGCAGCAGCACCACCACTGCGCCACTGTGCCGCCATATACAAATATTATAAATATATATATATATATATAATATATATATATATATATATATAGCCTATAAGTTTAATTACTTTTTTCTATGTAGTTGCCTGTGAGCTGATTAGACTCTTTAAATAAAATAATAATAAAAATGACTGTCCTTCAAAAATAGTCCAGAGTCCAGGGTTTGAATCTTGGCCTGGTCTTTCCTTGTGGTGAGTGGTTCTTGTGTTCATATGAATTACTTATGAATGCTTTGAAATCAGTGAATCACTGGTACGGAAAAACCTCCACATAAAATATACTGTTTCATCTTCATCTCTAGTTATGCAAGTCATTAGATAGATAGATAGATAGATAGATAGATAGATAGATAGACAAATACTTTATTAATCCCAAGAGGAAAAAAAATTGAGATTTTTGCCTCTCCCCAAGTCATGTGTTAGCAGACATGGAAAAGTCTGATTTAAAATGTTGTTATAATAAATGGAAATTCAGAATTATAAGTTATTTTCCATTTGCATCTTGAAGAATATCTTCTGAGAAAATCTGCTCGGAATACACAGATCAAAAAACAGAGCATAGGGGCAGAATAAACTGTCCCAAACTGCATTGTAAAAGGGTGTGGTTGTAAGTTTTACTAAATAAGATAAGGTAAAGTTATACAAAGGCTGGATGTGGAAGCAATGTTCAAAAATAGATCAGCAAAATACCACTGAACTACATAGTGTGTATGGAGTAACTCCGTACCAATACTAGTGCAAGGTAAAATAAACAACTGCTGTTTTACAATCGAATGTCAGCTTTTGCCTTTGATTTTTTTTTTAATTAATTCATATTATATTCGAATAGTGACATTCCGGATACATTAGACATACTTTAGATTCTGTTAAGACTCAAACTCTGGGTATTTTCAACATTCTGGTTGGAAGTGGGATTTTGGAAAACATAGTTTAGAAAAGTACTTTTTATAATTGAGGCATTGCATGTGGAGACTGTGGCATTTATTGATATTTAATAACCCATTCTGCAAATAAATTTAGTGTTTTGTTGGTTGCAGAAACACACCCTAGAATTGACTGAAGTAATAAACAAGTCATTTTGCAGAGCCCATACTGCCAATAAAACCACCGTTTAAAACAAGTCTTTCCACCATTTCTTCAGTGTAACTGTGTAGAGATTCTACCTAGTGGTTATAAGGATTACCAGGATATGTTTAACAAGCAGAAGTCTTTGTTACTGTCATGGTTCTGCCAGGGTTCTTTCCTTAGTTCAAGTGTTTTTTTTTCATTTAATTAAAATTTGTGTTGTTTTTCAAATTTGATTTTGTATATTTTGTTATTCAAATCAACTTTTATTTGTCACATACAAATTACAGGTATATATAAAGTATAATATGTAGTGAAATACTTAATTGCTCAACTCCAATGACTGTGCCTTTAAGAAGAATATAAAGGAACAATAACAATAATACAGATGATGGGAAATAATATGTGCTGCTTGTCTAAGGACTTTTAAAAATATACTTTATTCCTTTTCTATGCTAAAACAGCTTGTTATGTTATAAGAAAATATTAACTTGTCTGTTAATGCTTTTGTATTTAGATAAGAGCTCCCAGAATGTTTTAGTAATTAATTTATAAAGAACGTGTCAAATGCTCTCTGGCACCATAGGCCATAACTTTTTTTTGTTTTGGAAATACTATGTAAAGTGTTACTCAGCTATTGATAAGAGATCAGCAAAGTTACAGATTTGATTGTGAAGTTACACATGTATAGTAAGATCTTCCATAGCCATCCAGTTTCTGATTTCAGAAGTATAAGTTAGTTTCATGAGCTCTGAAAGGCAAAACAAGTTGTCAGAGACAGGAAGCTTAGTTTAATGAGCCCAGTGAATGAGTTAATTGCCTTAGGGACAGGATCACAGCACACATTAGATTAGCTATATAAATCAGAAAATTAGTTTATTAGGGGAAAGACAAATGGAGAATGCTTTGAGTCACTACCAAAGCTTTCAAGCAACACAAGACAATGACCAAGTAGATACTGACACATATTGGATGTGCTGCTCATCTTTATCTGCTTTACAGAACTACAGGGTGATTCAGGTTGTATGGTGTGAATTGTCATACTTTTATTTGCTTTAATTTATGGCACTAGCTATTTGTATAATGTTTAAACTTAAAACTTAGTGATCCTGCTTGCACATTTTCTGGGAACCTTTCTTTCCTTTCTCAGCTACTATAGGTCAACCAGGAGTGAGGGCAGATGTTTCCAACGGATACAATGTAACAATTAACGTATTTTATATGTGTTTTTTGGGTTGTTTTATGGTTTTTAACCTTGTAGAATCTTTTTGTGAGACTATTTGATCATATTGTAGAGAACTTTAAAAAAGTTTTTTTATTCTTCATTTCTTTCTTTATGCAATGCGGCTTAATGCATCATGTGATCATGATCATTGTATCAATTACATCATGGCATTAGTCATTCTGCATCCCTCTGTGGATAAAGCTCTTTGAATTTGAATTCTAGGATAGTTAATTTCAATTCCAAGTAGACCCAAGTATCAGGTGTCATTTCTTGGTTTTTGACCTCCTTTTTGACTTCTGCTTCTCGTTTTACTCTTGTGTCTTGTTGCCTCATCGTTAATCTTTTTCTGTCTTTGATCTGTTTTTTGTTTTTGACTTACTTTGCTCTTTTTCCTTTCATGACCTTTTCCTGGTCATATTTTTCCTCACAATAATCGTTCAACACAAACATGTCATAACAGGGTACAATGACAGTCTGAAGGAACTACTGATAGAAGGTAGTAGGCCATAGTCTTGTATACCGACCAAACTTGGAAAGCTTAAGAACAAGCAAACAAAAGCAGTGAGAGAGGTGTGACAGAAGCTGCATTTGGTTTAAGGAGAGGTTGCCCCAAAAAATGACTGCAATAAAGCCCTACTAGTATTATGAACACACATTGCAGAGTTGGCACATTAATCCACTATGTTTGGGCATCCTGATATCTCTTAATCTTCAGAGTTAATAAAAAATGAATTTTTGATGGGAGAAGATGGGACAAGAGGTATATGATTTTATTTTGGCCTGTTTAGCTACTTGAGCTGAATCTGTCTCCTACCCGCCCTTCGGATGCAATATCAGTAGACTTTACAGCAGACCTATGTGATTCTCTGGGTAAAAGTGTGCCTACTTTGTCCTACTGTAGAAACTCCCTTCAGAAAGAGAGGTTGCAGATACATTTATTAGAAAAGTAGTCAGAAGTGTTTTCCCCTGTTCGCTCCTTACAGATTGTGGTCTCCAGTTTGTGTCTCAATGTTGACATTTTTTTTCTTGCACAAATATGGTTTGCAAGGTAAATTTGACTTCATGTTATCATCCTGAGGCCAATGGCCAAAATGAAAGAGTGAATCAGGACTTGTCTCCTTTTGTGTAGTGATAGCTGCAGTACAATACGGCAAAAACAGTGAGCAGGCCTCCAAATACCACTAGCCAGCCCAGGTCTTGACAGGACTTCATGAGCCTGACCTAAAAATCAAACAGCAGGCTTCAAGGCCTTGTCTGGCCCAAGATGGGGCATTAAACTTTAAATACTGAGAAAAACACAAAAATGACCTCCAAGAGAGAGAATGACCATAAATCTCTGGCTTATATGGAAAAACAAAACAGTCTTTATAAACAAAAATTATTTACTGTGTAATAAACCAAAGGATAACAAATAAGACCAAGTAAAGGTAAAATAAGCAAAAAAAAAAGCTTACCTAAATATGTAATCCAAAGCTAACAAGTTCCATTGGTAATCAGAAATCAAAGACAAGCAAACATCCACCAGAAAAACAGAAAATACAAGCATGGTACTTACAAAGACAAAATGCATTTCACAGCAGTCAATGATTCTCTTCTGGAACCCAACTTCGATATAAGTGCTGAAGGCAGTCCTACCCCATACAGCAAGCTGGTATTGATTCGGCATTGAAATTTAGTCAAATACATTGATTTATGGTCAGTGTTGAAGACTCAACATTGAACTTAAATTGACTTTTTTGAAAATGAGATCATAAAACAACATTAAATCACCATGTAACCGGAGTGGAAGGACATGATACTGCAAGTGTCCACTAGGGGTGCTAAACACGGTCTTCACCATAGCGGAGTCCATTAAAGGAACCTGCCAGTACCCCCATAGCGGAGACCATTAAAGGAACCTGCCAATACCCCTTAGTCATGTCAGGTGTGGTCAAATAATTTGCCTGTCCAAGCCTCTCAAGGAGGTCGTCCACTCGAGGCATTGGATAAGCATTGAATTTGGAAACTTGATTAAGTTGACGAAAGTCATTGTAAAACCTCCAACTCCCATCAGGCTTACTAACCAAGACTATCGGACTGGACCAGGGATTATGACTTTCCTCTATAGCTCCTAGTTCCAGCATGCGCTTGATTTCAAGCTCCACCTCTGCTTTCTTTGCCTCAGGAAGATGGTAGGGGAGCTCTCAAATTATAACCCTGGGCTCTGTCACAATGCATGTGCAAAGAGAGAGTTCCTTCCTGGCTTTTCGCTCACTACCTCCGGAACGGACAGGATAGCTGTTTCGAGCACCCGTCTCTGTCTGGAATTTAATTCAATATGTGGCAGGCGGCCAGCGTCCATGCCCAGCTGGGACACCCCTGCACACTATATTCAGGGGGAGCAGCCCTGGATACTGTAATACCTCCCCCTGGACGCTAGATGGCCACCCTCCTGGGGTGAAGCAGTGCCTCAGTTTCCCACAGGACTCCCTGGGAATTGGAGTTGGATGCAGCCTTGTTGGGTCCTGCAGGCACCGCCAGGGGGTGCTGTGTTTGGGACTCCTGAGCCCATGTGGGCAGCAAATTCATCACACCCGGAAATGCAGCCGGAACTCAGTGATCAAACACTTGGAGCACTTCCGGGTGAACTATAAAAGGAGCCAGCGACCACCACTCATGGGCTAGAGACGGATGGGAGGAGGACAAAGCTTGGTGAGGAGTGGTGGAGGAAGAAGAGAGTGTGTTGTAGTGGTGTTTAGTACTGTTCTTGGGACTGTGTATTGCCTATGGGTCACGGGGAAGATGTGCACCCACAGGGGAAGAAAAATAAAAGTTTTTAAAAAAAATTAAAAATAAAAGTTATTTTTATGCATGCCTCCGGGTGAATCTGTGTCGGGTCGGTGCAATATAGCACCTTTTCTTACAGTACTAAAGTTAAGGATATTTTTCTGAGCAAAGAATGAGCAGGGCTGAGCAGAGGAGGGATCGGGTTCTCTTTCCTTCCACGGCTTCAGCAAGTTTACATGATTTACCCGCTCGCTCGGCTGACGATTGGGTTGTTTCACCAAATAATCGACGGTTCCTTTCCTCTCCTTAGTCCTTAACTTCATAGGGGCCTTGCCAATGGGCTAGCAATTTAGAATGGGAGGTAGGAACTAAAACCATGACACGATCTCCTGGATGGAATTCTTGAACAGTTGTACCACGGTCATAATAGTGGGACTGTGCTGCTTGTCCCTCCTCCATGTGACTTTTTAGTATGGGTCGAATTTTTCCAACTCTATCGCATCACTGTGCAATATATTCCAATATACTTGTAGAGGTAAGAGCCTCTCCTTCCCATCCTTCTTTAAAAATATCCAATATGCCCCGGGGTTGTCTTCCATATAATAATTCAAAAGGCAAGAACAGGCTTGTGGGACTTCCTGATAGGCAAAAAGGACAAGGGGGAGGAGCTGATCCCTTGCGCAGCATTTGCTTGAGAGTCTGATTAAACCTCTTGACTAAACCATCGGTTTGAGGATGATACACCGCAATCTTTAAGTGCTTTATTTTAAGTAACCTGGCCATTTCCCTGAACATCTCCAAGGCTAAGCGCAAAGGAACAGCCTCTGCATATAGGGTAGCATAGTCTACGAGAACTAATATACATTTATGTCTTCGGGCTGACGGCTCTAGGGGTCCTACTATGTCTACCCTGATTCTTTCAAAAGGGATGTCAATTATTGCAGGGGAATGAGAGGAACGCGGTCCTTCTTAGGAATTTGCCACAATTGGCTCTCTGGACAAGAGATGCAAAAACAGCGCACCTCCTCATTAATTCCTGGTCAATAAAATCTGAGCTTAATACGCTCTAAAGTGTTTTCGGTGCCCAAATGGACTCCTAGGAGGTGGGTGTATGCCAATTTACAGACCTGCTGCAGGTAGGTTTATGGGATTAACACCAGCTTCTGCACCTCCACCTAATGTTCCACTACCCATCCCCTTCTTGGTCTTCTGAATCAGCTTGACATATTTGACAGCTTGAAACGGGTTATTCCTGTCTATAATTAGGCCTAAATTCTGTTTCGGAGAAGTCAGTACTAAACCGCAGTTATTGTTACACCAGTCCTGTCCCAGTATCACCAGAAAAGGTGGATTTGGGAGGACTGCTACGGGGAATTTTTTTAGCGATCCTCCGTGGCTGATGAAACATAGGGCGCTTTTATAATGACGGACGTCTCCGTGTATACAAGCTATTTTATTTAATTTGCTCATGTTTTGTATTTTTAGAGCTATTTCAGAATTTACTGTCCAGAACTGGGGAATTGTCTTCAGAGTTTTTATAACTATTGGTGTGTATAGCCTCCTTTTGCAGCTTATGTTATCAGGTATCATTCATTACCATTCTAAACCACATCAAAACAGTTAGACTTGAAAACTGATTGGATAGCTATGATCTGTAAGTGATGCATATTTTACTTTTGATATATATTTTACTAGTTTGTAGACAGCAAATGTGAAAATCCTGAGCTTGTTGAGTGTGAATCGTGAACAACATTGTTATTACTTCATAACAATGGCTAATGAAGTCTCTTTAAGACAAGAGGGTGGATATTCAATTAACCCTTTTCTGCTATTGCATTATGATCACATATAGTATTATCTGTGAAGAGAAATGTACTCATATTATCTTTGTACTGCATTTCTAATTTCTGTCAGTGGGGTACTGCTGTATTGGCCAGGAGGCATTTCAGATAAATACAGGTAATATCTAGAGAAAAATAAAAGCTACCTGAAAATAGTCTAGAACATCCATCCATCCATCCATTTTCCAACCTGCTGAATCCAAACACAGGGTCACGGGGGTCTGCTGGAGCCAATCCCAGCCAACACAGGGCACAAGGCAGGAACCAATCCCAGGAAGGGTGCCAACCCACCGCAGTAGTCTAGAACAGGGGTGCCCAATATGTCGATCGTGATCGACTGGCAGATCGGAAAGGTAGTGCAGGTAGATCACGTTGAATTCAAAAAAATATTTTTTTAAATGTTACTCGATATCATATATCCTCCCTATGGCATTTGCTACTTGATTGACATACAGGGCAACCAGTCTGAGATCTCTTTTCTTCTGACACACTGGTCATCCCGCACGCACGATCAAACGCGCGAGCAACTGCAAAACTCCAGCTATCTAAGTGACCTAGTTAGCCTTCCAATTCAAATCGACTAAAGAAGGGATTTAAAAAAAAATTTGTTGTTTTAGGGGGGGAGGGTATAGGCTGGATATGGAATTGGAAGAGGATTTTTTTTTCTCACAATGTCACAATCGAAGTGCGTTTGTCTGATCTGTCAATTTGCTATTCCAAAGAAGGAAAATGTGGAAAGGCACTTTCGAACTGTTCACAAAAACTATGAAACTGACTTCCTTCCAAAAAGTGATCTGAGAAAGAGAAAGGAGAGGGAACAAAAATCGCAGTTAATTAGAAAGCCGTCATTTGTCACTTGGCTGAATTCAAAAGCAAAGGCAGACACACCGAAGCATCGTTCCGGGTGAGTCACTCGATCATTAAGCATAAGAAATCCTTCCAAGATGGAGAGATGATAAAAGAAGCCTTCGTTGAAGCAGATGGCTAGGGTGAAATTCCTGCTGAGATTTCGAAACCCCTGCCGGAGAAAAAGGAGTTTCTCCTTGTCATTAAACATGCAGAATACAAGCAACTTAATAACGATCAATGGCTGCTAGACTTAGTATTTTTTTTCCGATCTGACCAACATGTTGAATGAGCTTAATTTACAGCTGCAAGGAAAAGACAAAACCATGGTCAATATGATTAGCTCAGTTAATGCTTTCAAATGAAAAATGCAAGATCTGTCCTCAAAGCTGCAGTGCCTTGATTTGGGGAACATCCAAAACCTCACATCAGAGCTGGAGACGCAATGGAAGGCGTGTGCGCAACTTGACAGCATACGCTAGACAGAGCAGATTGAAAATTGTCTGTCAGACTTTGACAGACGGTTTCAAGATGCAGCTTTATTTGAGCCAATCGCTACATTTAAGTGCTATCCATTTAGGGAAGATGTTGAGGGTGATTCACCCGCATCAAAAATTGCAACACTGTTTCACCTAAAACTCCTCTACAGTGAAGGATGAGATTTTGACACTACAGGATGACATTCAGCTGAAGTATGGGGCTCATGGACAGTTTTGGAACTTACTCACAGAGGAAAATACCCAAACATGAGGAAATGTGCTGCCTCCTTGACTGCATTATTCGGCTCTACTTATAGCCTTTTCCCACATGAAGATTATCAAATCCAAATACTGTAGTGACCATAAATGTATTGAATTGTTATTGTGCCATAAGGGTTATTCAGTTATGCAAGGTACGGCAACATATATTTTATGTATAAAGTATGCTCAGTAATATATACATATATGTATATATATATATATATATATATATATATATATATATATATATATATATATATATATATATATATACTGTATATATATCATTTTTAATGTAGGTAGATCATTTCAACCCGGTCATTTTAAAAGTAGCTCGCAAGCCAAAAAAGTGTGGGCACCCCTGGTCTAGAAGTTACTTTTACCATTAGTAATAAATTTCAGTCTCTTAAAAAATCTTTCTGCTTTTCATAGTTATCATGGAGTCCTGTTTCTTATTCCACTGCAACTTTTCAAAGTAATACTCTTAAAGTATTTTAATTTATGTAAAGTATGGGTTCCCAATTCCAGTCTGTAGACCCACTGACCTGTGTGAAGACGTGAAAGTGCTGGGTAGTGTGATATGGCATTGCTTACACTAATGAAATAGGCACAGTGTTCAAGAAGGAATTTTTAACTGACTTGAAATGAAGTCTAATACCTCACTCTAAAATGTTAATATAATTTGCTTTGTTATTATTATTTCTCATGCTGTAGCAGAATAAGGAAAACATTAATTTTTAAGCAATTGTTAAAAATAGGAGATACTAGCCAACACGGAGCGTAATATATAGAAAGCGATATATAGAAATGCAGCCGAAACCAAAAAGAATAATGAAAAGTCAACGTGGCTCAGTGGTGCATGTGTACTGTAGCAGAGACGAAAGTGAGTTGGTGAGTTGTTGCGTCCGGGCACATGAGCAGGCACTGTGAATGCCTTTAGAGCATGGGTGGACGCCTGCTCGTTGGTGGGCTGGGTTTTGTGAGTTGACTGACATGGCTATTTTTTGCGTATCCCATGGTTGTCTTCCGGCAGTGTAAATGCCTCGAGAGACAGGGTGTCCTTGTTTGGTGAGTTGTTACAGTTTGTGAGTGCATACAGCGATTCACATCCGCGACAAACATGATTTTTCTTAGATGGTCCTGTCGCGTCTACCCTCACACTCGAAGCATACACACTGCCTGGTCATGTGCCCACTCGCAAGAGCAACTGACTGGGCATGGCTCGGCGAGTTGTCGTCGTATCCAATGATGCCGTGTTTTGTGAGTTGCTGCATCTGAGTTGGTGGGCGTGGCTCTGCGAGTTGTCATCGTATCCAATGGTCTTAGAGTTGGTGGGCATGGCTCTGTCCTACGTGCTTTCATGGGTGTCTTGCTTGCGCTGGCGGCGGCTTAGTGAATTATATATATAGACTAGCAAAATACCCGCGCTTCGCAGCGGAGAAGTAGTGTGTTAAAGAGGTTATGTAAACATATATATACATATACATATATACATATATATACATATCTACATATACACATATCTACATATACATATATATACATATATACATATATATATACATATACACATCCACATATATATATACATATATATATATACACATATCAACATATATATACACATACATATACACACATACATAAACACACACATATACATATATACATATATACATACATACATAGTGCGTTGTAACACGGGCTGTGATTGTTACATGGGAGGGAGACGACAAATCACAGCTTCCGCTGTCTAATCGGGGCTGTGATTGGTGCTTTGACGGATGCCCAGATCCCACAGTATGTCCCCTTAGGAGAGGCGTTAGGCAAGTGTAATTGAATAGTGGTGCTGCAAGTTTAGCTTTACACCTGTTTTTAAGGCTTATTGACTGAAAGGGGTTTTCATGAAAAAACTTAGGGCTTTGCTACAGGATACACCTTCCACAAGTTAAGGAAGTAAAAATAAAGGTATACATTTCTGTTTTATTTAAACCTTTTAAGTTTGTATGCGGGCGGCATGGTGGCGCAGTGAAAGGTGCCAGTTAGGAGACCCGGGTTCGCTTCGCTGCGTGGAGTTTGAATGTTCTCCCTGTGTCTGTCTGTGTTTCCTCCGGGTACTCCGGTTTCCTCCCACAGTCCAAAGACATGCAGGTTAGGTGCATTGGCGATTCTAAATTGTCCCTGGTGTGTGGGTGTGTGCGCCCTGCGGTGGGCTGGCACCTTGCCCGGGGTTTGTTTACTGCCTTGTGCCCTGTGTTGGCAGGGATTGGCTCCTGTATTTAGGATATAGCGGGTTGGATAATGGACGGATGGACATTTGTATGCATAGGCCCATTTGCCCGTTTTCATTTTTTTTCATTCTTCAGTAATATTTCAGCAAACCCGGAGCTTGTCAGTTCAAATCCTGGTACTGACACCACTGTGTGACCCTGAGGAAGTCACTTCACCTGCCTGTGCTGCAAAAAACAAAAGTAATGTAACAAATTGTACCTCAGATGTTGCAAGTTGCTGGAATAAAGGCATAAGTCAAATAGATAAATATGTATTATACACATAGGAACTATTCATTTATTTTCAGTTAAGTCATCTGCAGCAAACCTTTATAAATGAGGGTTTCTCCTTTTTAGATAGTGCAAACTGTTTCTTCTTCATTGAGGTTTTCTCTTGGAGAGCTTTTTTCATTTCATTGAAAATTAAAGCAGCAGCTGCCAAAATATGTAGCTTTCTTATTAATTTTTCAACATTGTGTAAAATAACTTTATAAAGTAACATAAAAGGTTTAAATACTGGTTATCCTTTTACACTAAAATATTACTAAAGAGATACAAAAAAAGTAAAATGCATATGTTGTTTTTCTTTAAGGAGATTAAATATTACTGAAGAAAAAAAAAAAAAAAACTAAAACAGCCAAATGGGGCTATGCATACGAACTTAAAAGGTTTAAATAAAACAGAAATATATACTTTTATTTTTACTTCCTTAACTTGTGGAGGGTGTATCCTGCAGCAAAGCCCTAACTTTTTTCGTGAAAGCCCGTTTCAGTCAATAAGTCTTAAAAAGAGGTGTAAAGATATTGACAATAAGCTACGCAAACCCACCAAGACATGCAATCATTTAAATCAAGGCGCGAGTCGAAAAACACCATCCCATACTATTAGTTAACGATTAACACATTTCTATATGTATTGTAAGCATACAATACAACTGATAATATGTTGCGCTTATTTATCTGGTGTACCGACATTTTTGCGTGTTTAACGGCTGAAATCTAACGTGGTTTGTGCCCTTCAGAATGAAAACAGTTTGCATTTACCTTTTTAATAAAAAGCGAGCTTTTAAGCCTGAGAAATCACCCCGTAAATGCACACGTTTAATTCTTGATCACTTCAAACAACTGAACTATCCAGAACATTTCAGGCATACATCCAGCATTCAAACTATGTATAAAAAGCACAACTGTTAAAGGAATTCAGCATTTCTTAATAGAAAATGTTCCTTTAATCCTCAACATGTCTCAATGAGTCGTTCTGGTGGTTTTACTTGACGTTTTGATCTTCTGGTTAATTGTGTTTGCAGTTGAGATGTTCTTTCCTGATTTATACTTGTTTTCTCGTTAATATTTGTTTCGCTGGTGTTAGTGTTCTGATTAGAGGTTATTGGTCCTTTGATGTCTCGACGGTTTCTTCTTAGAACAGCTCCTATTACGCAATTCTGTCACATACTGGTCTATTGTTTCTCCGCTTTTCTGGAAACATGTAAAAAACTTGTGCCGCTCAAACGTCACATTGCGCTTTGGGTTGCAATACGTTTCGAATTTTTCAACTATTTTGTTCAATTTCATATTGTCTCCATCTTCTTCAAACTGAAAATTGTTATACACCTCTAGCGCCTCTTCGCCAATTACATGTAGAAGCATAGACGCTTTCATTTTTTCACTTTTCCTATCTGCTTCAATCGCAGCAAGATACAACTCGAATCTCTGTTTAAATCTTTTCCAATTTTCAGCTACATTTCCCTTTAACTGGAGATTTGGTGGGGGCCGTAATCCTTCCATATTTTTTTTTCTCTTTTGCTAGAACGTTTTCGGGTTACTCACAGACACGAGACTCGTTCAAAAGCTGAACCTCTTCTTCACATTCCTCTTCCAATCCGCCACTTCTGACACCATGTAGTGATCTTGTTAGGTTCGTAGTTTAATCAATACACAGGATTGAAAGATATAATAACTTTTTAATAGACAGACATTAGAGACATTTACTGTACAAGTTACTACTCGTTCTTTAGTTCACGCCCATTCTCCTACTTGCATCAGCATTCACAGGCATTACTAATCATTCTGTAAGTATGCCTTAATAGACCTTACTAATCAACTATCATTACAAAATCCAACGTGGTTTGTGCCCTTCAGAATGAAAACAGTTTGCATTTACTTTTTTAATAAAAGGTGAGCTTTTAAGCCTGGGAAATCACCCCGTAAATGCACACGTTTAATTGCACATGTGTTAATATGTATGCTTACACAGTATTAAACCCACCAAGACATGGAATGGTTTAAATCAAGGCGCTGCGCTACCTTCTTCCAGATCGGCCCCAAGGCGTTTCACGTGATTACGTAGGAGGCGTGATGACGCGACTCCGCCCCTGTCCATTGCAGTATATGTACAAAAAAGAGGTTCCAGTTATGACCGTTACGCTTTGAATTTCAAAATGAAACCTGCCTAATTTTTGTAAGTAAGCTGTAAGGAATGAGCCTGCCAAATTTCAGCCTTCCACGTACACGGGAAGTTGGAGAATTAGTAATGAGTGAGTGAGTGAGTCAGTCAGTCAGTCAGTGAGGGCTTTGCCTTTTATTAGTATAGATTATGGTATAAACAACTGGTATTAGATTGCAATTTTATAAATGATACAAAAAAGGTATTAAATGTAGCTGATGTTTGTGAAGCATAAGCATTTACTGTTTAATGTTTTCCCACCACTTGTAATGTGTAAGCATGTTTTTCAAATAAGATATTGGAGTGTGAGCAACTGTTCTTTTGTTTTTTGTTTTTTTTAAGATTCACCTAGTGACCAGATATAACACAACATGCAGATACCTCATCAAGCAAGAGTTAAAAAAATGGCTGTTTTCAGTGCTTATAAATCCAGTATAACTGCAAAATCAAATAGTGTCTTGCATATGGAATGTTAAAACAGCATATAGATTAAACATTATGGCAGTCCTTTAGTTCACTTTAAGGCCAGTATTTAAAATTTTTGTTGCATAGGTAGTTGAAGACAGATAAAGTTTAGAACTTTTGTTTAAACATTTATGAAATGTCTGCTGTTTCAGCTTTTTATTGAGAGATGAACCTCTCTAAGGTATAACGTTATTTCAAAATGTTAAGACGATTTAATGAAAAAGAAGATCATTTTTATATTTCTTTGTGCATTTCAAGTCACGACCAGCCCATCCCAGCCTCAACATCTCTTCAGCTCATGAAAGGTAATCACATTAATTCAGTGAATGATATGTAGGCATGAAGGACTGGTGTATGCATTGTAAGTTAAGACGCTATATTGCGCCCGACCCGACACAGATTCACACAGGAGGCACAGGTAAAACAAGTAAACTGTTTATTTTTCTTCAGCTGGAGGGCACATCTTCCCCGTAATCCCTCCAGCCACAACACAGTCCCAAGCACAGTACTCAAGTAACACCAAGCACTTATACTCCTCTCTCTGGCACCACCACTCCTCCCTGGCAACCTCGTCCTCTTCCTCCCGATTCTGGCTGCTGAGTGGTGGTCACTGACTCCCTTTTATTGGGTACCCGGAAGTGTTCCAGGTGCTTGATTGCCGACTTCCGGCTGCACTTGTGGGTAAGGCAAAACCAGTGCCCAAAAGGGGCCTGCAGCTCCTGCTGCAGCACCACCTGGTGGCACCTGTGAAACCCCACAGAGTTGCACAGAACTTCAACCCCCATGAAGCCCAGGGGGAGTCTGAGGCACCGCTGCAACCCAGGGAGGCTGCCATCTAGTGTCCAGGGGGAGATACTGGGCTTCCCACCCTTGTCCCCCTGGCAGATGTGGTGAAGGGGTGTTCCGGCCAGGCATGGGCCCCGGCCATCCGTCACAGTATATAGGTTGGACAGGATAACTTATTAGTTTATTTCACAAGTGAGCACCTGTAAAAAAAACTTATACATATATTTTATTTCTCAAGTTTAGTTTCCCACACTTGTATTAGCACTAGGGTTGATTTGGTACTAGAATTTTGGGTACGATACAGTGTTTTTGAAAATCAAGAAACTATTAAAAAAGTCCACTTTAATAGTCTTAACTGAAGCATGTGACTAAACTCTAATGCATGATCTTTTTAAGTAGCAAGCTTAGGAGATCAACATGCTGCATAGTGGACCAATCTCCTTACTTGTTATCGGAGAGTTTGACACAGATATGCTCAGGAAAAATGATGTCACCATGTTTTTCTAAAGTATTGAATGCTTTAAGAAAGACTTTTTTGCAACTATTCAATATGAAAAAAGACAACATTTGGTATATCGTGACAACTCTAGTGAAAACTATTATTAATGATTTATTCTTCAGCAGACATTACTGATAGGAGGGTGATGCAAATACTTGTTCAAGTTCTGAGGAGGTAAAAGAAGTCAAACTTGCTGTTCTTGGGCTACAGCATGACATTGAAGAACTCCGAGCAGATCTGGGAGAATCATCTGATGCTTTCTCCCAATCTCCTGTCAGGCTGCCCCTTGATAGAAAAGAGGATTTCATGAAGGCAATGGTTGGAGATGGAAATGTTGATGGAACTATTAGGAGGATTCTTAAAGAGGCGAAGACCCACAGGCTGGCCTGCACCTTTAATTGGGCAGGCAAAGGAGATAAGCAGTCCTTCAAGGAAATTAAAATCCAAAACAGTTTATTTGGTAAATTTATGTTAAATATTGTAAAATCATATAAGCATATAACAAATATAATAGTTTCTAAAGACTGATCATGTGCTCAACTAACTCATTTTTATGTTCACCATTTAAATATTTGAACTTTTACTCTTTTCTAGTTCTTTCTTCAGAGGCACTACAGCTCCACTTCAAAGAATCCACACTTCACAGCTTCATTGACATGGTAACAAAGTGGCTCCGATACTCACCAGAACACAAGGAGGGGTGCAAAAAGGAAATGATGGTGTGTGTTTTTTTATGGTTGCATGTACTACTGGTTAAAGAATGATGTATGATTCTTCCTCATATCAAACTCAATTAAACATTTTTTCAGTGTTTGAATGTTTGAATTTTGTGCATTAATAAATATGCTTTTGTTTCACTACTTTTTGTTTAATTTATGGCAGGCTTTAGAAACCATAATTTGATTTTGCATAATATCGACATTAAATTACTTGCAAAACAATGTCAGTTAGATCAATGGTTGATACATAGTTAAATTAATAGTTGAATCAATGTTGCATCAATTTACATTATTTAATCAATGATGAATAGATGGCCTTTACAACAAACAAGATCAATGCTAAATTAATGTTGAAGATCAACGTTGTTTCAATAATGTTGTCTGATATTTAAACAAAGTTGTTTCAATGGGACTGCTATCTGGGACACTACTGGCATCACAATGGCCAACACAACACATTGGGTATACACAAAAAATATAAATACACAATACCTAATAATTAAAAAAAAAATTACATAAACAATAATAACAGTAAAAAAGGAAAATAAGCATAATCCTGGTTACAACCCTTGCCTATAATATAACTCAATTATTGAGATGAAGTTATGTGTATTATATGTTTTCATATTATTTTTCTTTTTTTTTTAAAATTTTATTTATTAATTTTATTGTAATCATTCCATACGAATAGATCAATTTATAACAAAAAAAAAAAAAATTGAAGACAAATCAAACCCCACCCTTGAGAAGGAGAGCTTAGCCAAAGGAGAATTGCTTAGGGCTTTTTAATAAGGCAACAATAAACAAAAGAAAGGAAGAAATATATATAGGTAAATAAAAAATGGAGAAGGGAAATAAATGCGGTAATAGTTATTTCTCTTATTCTAAAATAATATTGATTAGATCCTGCCAGGTTTTGAAAAAAATCTGTTCAGATCCTCTAACTGAGAATTTGATTTTTTCCAATTTCAAATAATATAAAACATCGGTTTCCCACTGACTTATTAGAGGAGAGTCAGGATTCTTCCAATTTAACAAAATAAGCCTGAGTGCCAAAAATGTAGTGAATGCAATCACTGTTTGCTTGTCCTTCTCCATTTCAAGTCCGTCTGGAAGAACACCAAACACAGCTGTTAATGGGTTAGGGGGGGATTGTGACCCCAAGGCTGTCTGAAAAGAAACTTAAAAATTTTGGTCCAAAATGATGTTAGTTTGGTACAGGCCCAAAACATGTGACCCTGTGAGGCAGGAGCTTGGTTGCAGCGTTCGCAGGTTGGATCTTGCCATGGAAACATTTTGGACAATTTTAAGTGAGACAGATGAGCTCGATATATAATTTTTAATTGAATAATTCTATGCTTTGCGCATATGGAGCTCGAGAGAATTCTCTGCTTTGCTACCTTCCACTCCTTTTCTGATATATTGATTAAGATATCTTCTTCCCAATGTCCTCTTGGGTCTTTGAAAGGTAGGGACTCTAATAAGATGTTATATAATGCAGAAATGGTGTTTAATTCCTCGAAATTGAGCATTATTTTTTCCAGCATGGTGGAGGGTACGAGGTGAGGAAAATCGGGCAGTTTCTGTTTAACAAAATTTCTAATTTGAAGATAGTGAAAGAAATGTGTAGCTGGGAGGTTGAATTTGGAACGTAATTGTTCAAAAGATGCAAATATGTTGTCTATATAAAGATCTCGGAGCATTTTAATCCCAAAACTTTTCCAGGTATTAAAATCTGGATATGTTTGCGATGGTTGAAAGAGGTGGTTCTCTTGCAGAGGTGCCACGGTTAAAAGATTTTCCATCTTAAAATGCTTTCTAAGTTGGTTCCATATTCTGAGTGAGTAAAGCACAATTGGGTTATTAGTATATTTGCAATAACTTGCATTTATTGGAGCGCAGAGCAGGGAGTATAAAGAAGTACTACAGGATTTTACTTCTATTGCGAACCAAGCCTGTGTATGTTCATTTTTTTGTGTCCAGGTTTTTATGGCTTGTATGTTTGCTGCCCAGTAATAAAACTGAAAATTAGGTAAAGCCATGCCACCTTCTGCCTGAGGTCTTTGTAGGATCGCTCTTCGGATACGTGGGTGTTTTGAGTTCCAAATGAATGAGGTTATTGTTGAATCTAATTGCTTAAAAAATGATTTATTGATATATATTGGACTGTTTTGAAATAAAAAAAGAAGTTTAGGAAGGATATTCATCTTAACAACGTTGATTCTTCCGGCTAGAGTGAGATGAAGGGTTGACGATCTATGCAAGTCTTGCTTAATTTTTTCCATAGAGACGGCAAAATTTTGTTGATAAAGAGCTTTATGTTTACTTGTGATATTTACCCCTAGGTATTTAAACTGATCCAATCTAATATTATATGCTTGTGAATTCACTGGAAAGAGTATACTTTTATTCAGATTAATTCTAAGACCAGATATCTTTTGAAATTCTGTGAGTGCTGTTAAAACTGCAGGCACAGTGTTTTCTGGGTCTGATATATATATATATAAAACATATTATTTTTCATGTCTTTTATGTTATGTTTATTGGTTTCATATGTGATTATGTATTGATGTGAATTCTGTGAACATGGCCCATGTTCTTTGTTGGTGGAATCCCACCTGTTCATCTTCATTTAGAAACTGTCCCCAGCCCTGTAAAGACTTTGGAGACAGGCAGTTCATTGGAAATCATTTGTTATTGTGAATTGTTTTTTATTTTTGATTATGTTTCCTCTGTCTTAATATTCTGATTACTGGTTTGTGTTTTTTGGCATATGTTTGCTGTGTATTTGAGATATTTAAAGACACTGAGAATTATTTTGGGACTAATATCCATTTTAAGCCTGCAAAGCCCAAGGCAGGCCATTTCACTGGTGAGGCTCAACATGGTGAGGTTTATTCCATATTTTAAGCATCATTACGAAAGTGTCAGGCACTTCATTTTTTTGAGGCTTAGGAAAATCTATAAAAAAATCAACAAAGTAAAGCCTGATCATGACAATAACAAAAAAGTACTAAATAATCATGGCACTGGGCAGTGTCATTTCAACTTGTCTAGCACAAACAAATAAAAGCTTCCCTGTCCCTGTGCTCTCCACAGGTGACAGTTATAGCCCTATAAACCTATCTATGTTTTGAATAAGTGTGTCTTTAGAAATAGTATAGCTGCTAATAACATCAGAATCCCTTTTCACATCTATTCTTCAAACATGTCCCAATGCAAACAGTCAAAGAATCCTTCAAGACAATGTAAATAGTCTTGTTTGAAAACTTTTAAGTACTAAAGTTAAAAGGTCATGCAACTCAGTCACTTCATTGTGCATATGTTGTTCATATCAGGCTTCAGGAATATTTAAATTGAAACTTGGTGTTTATGGACAGAAGGAGTTAGATTTTGACACAACACAAGATCAATTTAACGAGGTTACATATGATTAAGTATGAAGACTCATTTTCCTCTCTTTGTGAGTTTGGGCCTCATACATTATTATAAGTTTGCTGGTTTTTAAAGGGCTTTTTGAAGATGCTTATAATTAAAGTTGCTATATAAAATAAAGATTATTTCTTTAGAAGGAGTTTAACAGAGAAAATAAGAATATGAATGCATTGTTTAGCACAGTTATTTTAAAGTACAATTATTTAAATCTAGCATGTTTTACTTAATTCCATGGTTTTACTTAATTCCATGATTTGCATCTGAAATTTCAAACAATACAGCACTTACAGTAACTACATTGTTGTATTTTGTTTGATACCTTTTTGTATAAATAATTATTACTTAATTTCACACATTAGGAAGAGGTATATATGAAGTATACTGCATTAAATCAGAATATCTAATTATAATGACTTTGTGAGGAAAATGTTAGTGATACAGAATCCTGTGACATAAAAAATCTGATTCCTGCTATCCCACATAACATATGGGCACAAATCTGACAGAACAGAAATGTGAATGGAATAATACAAACTGAAAGGTCTCAAATTTATAATTCAAAATATAACTATCAGAATAAATGGAAAAAATTGAAAAGCCAAAAATAGAAACTTTGAATAGAATCCAAGTAACAGAAGTATACGTTAACAGTATCTTATAGGTACTGTGGCAGACGGCTGGGGTCCGTACCCAGCCGGGACACCTGGATGGACTAGGAGGGGGACAATACCACCCCTGAACCACAAGAGGGCAGCTGCCCTGGTTTGCAAGAGGGCCACGGAAGCAGATCTGGGAAGCTCATCCCTGTTGGGGCCCGTGGCCACCGCCAAGGGGTGCCGGAAGATTAATGTGTCCTGGAGTGCAACACTTCCGCCACAACCAGAAGTGCTGCCGGAGCTAAGTCCAGGAACACCCGGAGTGCTTCCAGGTGCTCATACACCACTTCCGCCACACCAGGAAGTGTCATCAGTGAACTATCAGGAAGCACCTGGAGTACATCTGGGGTGGTATAAAAGGGGCCGCCTCACTCCTGTTGACGAGCCGGAGTTGGGAGGAAGGAGACGGAGCTTTTAAGGAGGAGAGTAGAGGCGAGAGTAAAGAGAAGAAAACGAGACTAAAGAGAAGAGGAGGAGAGACTGTTGGTGATAAGGCATTTTGGTACTGTTTAAAATAAAAGTGTGTATTTTAGGACATTTGGTGTCTGTCTGTCTTTGTCAGGGGCTGTCTTTCCACAGTACATGTTAACAGTCATATAATTTAAATAACTTTTTCTGCCAGTCTTTAAAGTTGTAGATCCATTAGTGGCCACCAGAGTGCATTTGTCATAATGATGTATACCAGTGTCCAGATGGGCCAGTTTGTTACCATAAAGAGCTTCCCATCAGCCATAGCCACATAGTATGGCACTGTTTGTAATGGAAACTACTAAACAAGATACTAGCGTTAACACTCCATTTATACTTTACCATGAAAGTTCAAGGTTAGAACTCCATGGAGGATTATTTATGCATAGCCAGATGTGTTTATCCAGGTGATGTAGGGATTTGGGCTAGCTTAAAAAAGATTTTTTTGATTTATCCATCCATCCATCCATCCATCCATTGTCTCCCGCTTATCCGAGGTCGGGTCGCGGGGGCAGCAGCTTGAGCAGAGATGCCCAGACTTCCCTCTCCCCGACCACTTCTTCTAGCTCTTCCGGGAGAATCCCAAGGCGTTCACAGGCCAGTCGAGAGACATAGTCCCTCCAGCATGTCCTGGGTCTTCCCCAGGGCCTCCTCCCGGTTAGACGTGCCTGGAACACCTCACCAGGGAGGCGTCCAGGAGGCATCCTGATCAGATGCCCGAGCCACCTCATCTGACTCCTCTCGATGCGGAGGAGCAGCGGCTCTACTCTGAGCCCCTCCCGGATGACTTAGCTTCTCACCCTATCTTTAAGGGAGAGCCCAGACACCCTGCGGAGGAAACTCATTTCAGCTGCTTGTATTTGCGATCTCGTTCTTTCGGTCACTACCCATAGTTCATGACCATAGGTGAGGGTAGGAACATAGATCGACTGGTAAATTGAGAGCTTCGCCTTGCGGCTCAGCTCCTTTTTCACCGCGACAGACCGATGCAGCGCCCGCATCACTGCGGACACCGCACCGATCTGCCTGTTGATCTCACGTTCCATTCTTCCCTCACTCGTGAACAAGACCCCGAGATACTTGAACTCCTCCACTTGGAGCAGGATCTCACTACCAACCCTGAGAGGGCACTCCACCCTTTTCCGGCTGAGGACCATGGTCTCGGATTTGGAGGTGCTGATTCTCATCCCAGCCGCTTCACACTCGGCTGCGAACCGATCCAGAGAGAGCTGAAGATCACGGCCTGATGAAGCAAACAGGACAACATCATCTGCAAAAAGCAGTGACCCAATCCTGAGCCCACCAAACCGGACCCCCTCAACACCCTGGCTGTGCCTAGAAATTCTGTCCATAAAAGTTATGAACAGAATCGGTGACAAAGGGCAGCCCTGGCGGAGTCCAACTCTCACTGGAAACGGGTTCGACTTACTGCCGGCAATGCGGACCAAGCTCTGGCACCGATCGTACAGGGACCGAACAGCCCTTATCAGGGGGGCCGGTACCCCATACTCTCGGAGTACCCCCCACAGGATTCCCCGAGGGACACGGTCGAATGCCTTTTCCAAGTCCACAAAACACATGTAGACTGGTTGGGCAAACTCCCATGCACCCTCCAGGACCCTGCTAAGGGTATAGAGCTGGTCCACTGTTCCGCGACCAGGACGAAAACCACACTGTTCCTCCTGAATCCGAGGCTCAACTATCTGACGGACCCTCCTCTCCAGGACCCCTGAATAGACTTTTCCAGGGAGGCTGAGGAGTGTGATCCCTCTGTAGTTGGAACACACCCTCCGATCCCCCTTCTTAAAGAGGGGGACCACCACCCCGGTCTGCCAATCCAGAGGCACTGTCCCTGATGTCCATGCGATGTTGCAGAGGCGTGTCAACCAAGACAGTCCTACAACATCCAGAGCCTTGAGGAACTCCGGGCGTATCTCATCCACCCCCGGGGCCCTGCCAGCAAGGAGTTTTTTGACCACTTCGGTGACCTCAGTCCCAGAGATGGGGGAGCCCACCTCTGAGTCCACAGGCTCTGCTTCCTCATTGGAAGGCATGTTAATGGGATTGAGGAGGTCTTCGAAGTACTCCCCCCACCGACCCACAACGTCCCGAGTCGAGGTCAGCAGCGCACCATCCCCACCATATACAGTATTGACACTGCACTGCTTCCCCCTCCTGAGACGCTGGACCAGAATCTCCTCGAAGCCGTCCGAAAGTTGTTCTCCATGGCCTCCCCAAACTCCTCCCACGCCCGAGTTTTTGCCTCAGCAACCACCAAAGCCGCATTCCGCTTGGCCTGCCGGTACCTATCAGCTGCCTCCAGGGTCCCACAGGACAAAAGGGTCCTGTAGGACTCCTTCTTCAGCTTGACAGCATCCCTCACCGCCGGTGTCCACCAACGGGTTCGGGGATTGCCGCCACAACAGGCACCGACCACCTTACGGCCACAGCTCCAGTCTGCCGCCTCAACAATAGAGGCACGGAACATGGCCCATTCGGACTCAATGTCCCCCACCTCCCTCAGGACATGGTCGAAGTTCTGCCGGAGGTGGGAGTTGAAGCTACTTCTGACAGGGGGCTCTGCCAGACTTTCCCAGCAGACCCTCACAACACATTTGGGCCTACCAGGCCTGACTGGCATCCTCCCCCACCATCGAAGCCAACTCACCACCAGGTGGTGATCAGTTGATAGCTCCGCCCCTCTCTTCACCCGAGTGTCCAAGACATGTGGCCGCAAGTCCGACGACACGACCACAAAGTTGATCATCGAACTGAGGCCTAGGGTGTCCTGGTGCCAAGTGCACATATGAACACCCCTATGCTTGAACATGGTGTTCGTTATGGACAATCCGTGACGAGCACAGAAGTTCAATAACAAAACACCACTCGGGTTCAGATCGGGGGGGCCATTCCTCCCAATCACGCCCTTCCAGGTCTCACCGTCATTGCCCACGTGAGCATTGAAGTCTCCCAGCAGAACGAGGGAGTCCCCAGAAGGTATGCCCTCTAGCACCCCCTCCAAGGACTCCAAAAAGGGTGGGTACTCCGAACTGCTGTTCGGTGCATACGCACAAACAACAGTTAGGCCTGTCCCCCCACCTGAAGGCGAAGGGAGGCTACCCTCTCATCCACCGGGGTAAACCCCAATGTACAGGCTCCAAGTCGGGGGGCAATAAGTATACCCACACCCGCTCGGCGCCTCTCACCGGGAGCAACTCCAGAGTGGTACAGAGTCCAGCCCCTCTCAAGGAGATTGGTTCCAGAGTCCAAGCTGTGCGTCGAGGTGAGCCCGACTATATCTAGCCGGAACCTCTCAACCTCACGCACAAGCTCAGGCTCCTTCCCCTTCAGAGAGGTGACATTCCACGTCCCAAGAGCCAGCTTCTGTAGCCGAGGATCGGACCGCCAAGGTCCCCGACTTCGGCCACCACCCAACTCACACTGCACCCGACCTCCTTGGCCCCTCCCATAGGTGGTGAGCCCATGAGAAGGGGGACCCACGTTGCCTCTTCGGGCTGTGCCCGGCCGAGCCCCATGGGTGCATGCTTGGCCACCAGGTGCTCGCCATCGAGCCCCACCTCCAGGCCTGGCTCCAGAGTGGGGCCCCGGTGACCCGGTTCCGGACGAGGGAAAACGCCGTCCAAAATTGTTTTTCATCATAGGAGGTTTGTTTAACCGCTCTTTGTCTCATCCCTCACCTAGGACCAGTTTGCCTTGGGTGGCCCTACCCGGGGCATAAAGCCCCGGACAACAGAGCTCCTAGGATCATTGGGACACGCAAACCCCTCCACCACGATAAGGTGGCGGTTAAAGGAGGGTTTTTTTTGATTTAGATTAATTTTATTTGTTTATTAGGTTTTAATATTTCAAAAAGCTGCACTGTTAAGCTTTATTTTCATTTATGTTGCTTGTTTAATTTTTAAGTAAATCACAGTTTCATTTTTCATTCTCATTATTCAGTTAATAGATTGCTAGGGTGCACATTATGGCTGCTAAGGATTGCCTTGATAACATGTCATGAGTGCTCATTTAGATTCCATCATTGCAAAAGGAGCTTTGGTCTGAGACTTCTGATTTTTCAGCGTAAGCCCAAAGAGGTGAACTTGTTGATTTTTGTGGGAAAACACTTTTAGAAAATATGTTTTCATGTTTTGAATTCTGTGGTGGCATGCCTTCATAGTGCATTTTTGAGTTTGGATTTTTGTGGTGACAGCTCACCTTCTAGTCATAGTAATTCTCTGCATAGTGAAAGCACACATTCCAGTCACAGAAAATTTCTGAGTTTTGTTTTTTGTTGCAACAGCTCATCTACTGGTCACAATGTTTTTTTCTAAATACTGAAAGATCACCTTTCAGTTACAGAACATTTCTAAGTTTTGATTTTTGTGACAATAGTTTGACTTCCGTTCATAATTTCCAATTTTTTATTTTTGTGGCAAAAGCTTTTATTATGGTCACAGTGCTTTTTAAATGGTGAAAGCTCACCTTTCAGACACAGATATTTCAGAGTTTTGATTTTTGTGGTAGCTAATAGCAAGAACATCGGAGTTCTTTCAATTGTTTTTTGCAGCTCATCTCATAATTGTGGAGAATTTTTTAATTTTAGTCTTGAGGCAGTTTTCCTTCTGTTTCTCTTATAGATCACGTCAGTAAACAAGTGCTGCTAGAAATTCTCATTTTTGGTATTCAGATTTTGACCCTTGCTCTTTTATCTCAACTCAGTTTCATTTTAGTGTTTTAGCCCTGGTTGTTTAGTAAGATTTTGGACAATGACTCTTTGCAGTTCTGATCTAACAATGGTTATGGTTAAGCCCTTAGGTTTAGAAAAATAAAATTTACTATTCAGAAAAGTCTACCCTTTGTTTTTAATTTTATTTTTTAGTTCTAAAGGAGGAAATGTGTTTTTCCTGGCTTTCAACATCAGAACAGCGATCTAGTACACTGTCAGTAGTCAACCTGGGAAGGTTGGTTTGAGAAAGAGAATGGATGGTAGTCATCTGAGTTGCAGATCTTTCACGCGATTTTGTATCTGGCATAATAGGTGGCTTCTCTCCCAGAAGATTAAAATGATAAACGTTCTACTACAAGGCTATTTAGACTTTGAACATTTAACATACATTTCAATATTTAATATATTTGACTCAACCATATTGTTTATTACGTACTTCTACTTAATTAAATAAATCTTTGCATTGCTTATGAACACCCTGCATTAGGGCAGCTTACACTAAGTCAGACTTTTCTGTCATTGTTGGTTGTGGAGTTAGGATCATCCTTATTGTAAGTATTGTTTGAATTTTTGGGCATTTGTGGATTTTTGATTCTGTTTTGTGGAGTTTGTCATAGAATTTCAGACTGGTTGCGTTTTACTTGGATTGCCATTTTTTAGAAGAACCCTAACTGTCTTATTCTGCTTTTTTTCCCCTTCCTTAACTATTTGTTCTTCATTTTTGAATATTTAAAAAAGTCCTTTATATATAAAAGAACTGTGTTGGCTTTTGTCTTTTAAGTCAGAGGTTTGTGGTCATCCTCTTCCCTTAATATTTAGTATTTTCACTTTTAAAAGCCTGATTCTCATTTTGGCCCTTGTGGACTGGAAAGCCTGCAATTTGAGTTTTGTGGTTTGGATGCCTGGTTCAGAGTCCCCCTGTGATCCAGGAATAGCAAGAATCATGGTCTGTCTTTTTTTTTTTTTTTTTTTTTTTGAGGTCTTCTCACCGTTTTTGCTGTTTTGGTATTGCTAAAACACAACATTGGCCATTGTTAAATTAGCCTATTTTTTAAAATTATTCTGGATTTAGTAAACAGATATTTAAAAAATAACTTGTTATTTTTTTCTGGATTTTTGAAACATGTAGTTTAATCTTTTATTTTCATTTTGATTAGAAATATGTTTTTTTTTTCACACTCATTTTGTATTTATGTCAATACCATCATGCATTTTCTATATGTGCTGCCATTTTGAGCACCCATTACTATTGCATGGGTATCCATTGTCTTACATAACATCATCAGCATGATGCTATTTAAGCAATTGCAATCTGGGACTCACTGTCCATGTTTGTGGATAACTCCTAAAATAATTTACAAGCACTTTCGTTCTTTCTTGTTTGATGAATTCTTGACACATTTTGCTAAGACTTTAATTTTAGTCTGTGGATTAGGCTTTATTATATGATAAATTTGACCGCTGGTTGTTTTAAGATAAATATTTCATCTTTTGGTCTTTTCTTCCCTTTGCTCTTGTGGACTGCCAATTTACAACTGTGACAGAAAAGGATAGAATGCCATTTAAGCCCTGAACTGGAATTACTTCCAAAGGAAGGCCAGCTACCACCATTGAGATGGGGATTTCTAGGATTTTTACACACTCCCAAATTAAAATACTGCATTTGGTAATAGAAAATGTTTTCATTTCCTAATTTACAAATTTTAAGACAGAATTAAAAATGAGAGAGCCATGTATTATAACATCAAGAGAAACATAAACGATAATCTACAAGCAATTGAATGAATGGAGACCAAGAAGACTGAAAAAAAACATGAATAATTTTTCAAAGGTACAATAGATGTATCAAGATTACAAAGTACAAATTTTACAAAAATAAGTTTTCAAAGTGTTATAATGTAATTTGCAGTATAGTCTGTAGAATTTGATACCATTAACATATTTGAGAATATGTAATTGGTGTGCTGCGGTGGGTTGGCACCCTGTGTTGGCTGGAATTGGCTCCAGCAGACCCCGTGGCCCTGTGTTAGGATATAGCGGGCATTGATAATGACTGACTGTCTGTAATTGGTGTGGAAAGCAACTGGAAATTTGGTACACATATATTATGTGACGTCTACTATCCGCTTTCGGGGTGATGAGTTTTATTACTCTTTTTATTTTTATTTTATTTTATTGTAGAATCAACTCTCAGCAGCGCGGCTATGCAGCACATGCATATGGGTGTCGTTCTCATTCCCTACCAACTTTGCTAATCATTCTTGAGGCAGATTGACGACTTAAGTGCCATCTTAAGTGAAAAATGAAAGAAAACATACTAAGTAATTGCAACATAAAAACTAACTTAATCAGTTTTAACGCGAAAAGATGCAGATAAAAGAAGAGAAGCAGCGGGCCATTAGGGTGGAGAAAAGAAGAGCTGCTCAAGAAGTAGCAAGCGCATCAACCTCTGAGCAAACGAATGATAAATGTACAGAGAAAGAGCTCAAGTCAAGTGTATTCACTGCACGTTATTGTGCATTACGCCGTTCCTGGTATAATATAATATATAACACGTGCGTATGATAGGCAGCTAGAAGGACCAAAAGAAGGTAATTCCACGCCAAGCTGGGGTGGGGGGTTAGAGTGCACTAAACTTTCCTTTTTTATCTCTGCACACCAGACAAGGGAAATTCGGCCTGATTCCGATGACGTCACTTCTGGTTCTGGCCAGTAGAAGTCACCTCTGGTCCCGGCCCCGAGGACGTCACTTCCTGTTCCGGGTCCGATGACATCAGTTCTCCTGACCAACCTTAAAAACCTCAGAAGGGAACACATTAGGGACTTATTACGGGCTCTTAGGAAAAGGGACTGCTATGATAAACCCCACAAAGGGACACTCCTTAACTAAAAGTGGGGGTTCCCCAGGTTGGCAGGCAAGGAGAATAGTTTACTGGGAGTTTGATCATCAGTTGCCCATTGCTCCCCAAGCCTTCAAATTATGGGCCAAAGTCAGGGCTTGGTTACAGCCAGAGCAAAATAATACCCGGCAAATAGTGGAGCAGGTAGTCTGTGCCTTAGTGCTTAAAGTCCTCCCCATCGATCTCACCCAGCCAGCATGGGGAGAACCAATTAAGAACATGGTCTCTTTAATAGAGATTCTGGAATGGGATGTCTGCCAGTATAAGTCAGGGTATCGGCCAGTATAAGTTTGCCTCTTGCTGTATCTTCTATGAGGGGACGGTAAAAAAAAAACAGTGGTAGCAATTATGAAATACCATCCGTTTCCAGTGACACTTGGTCGAGACTGGTCAGATAGTTGAAGCGGTTTAACACTGACCATCCCTAAACAAATACTGGACCTAGTAATGGACACTGAGACGGTGTACTCAGCTGCCTCCATGCCATGTTTACAGCCAGAGGAGAGACAGAGTTTGGCTTCTAACAGTGACGTGGGAACTCCCAGACTGTTGTGTGCTGATACGTCATCTCCAGATGCCTTGGCAACCCCGGAGGAAACCACTCCCTTTGAGGTCGCCTCCGATCCTCTCACACAACTGCACTTCCAATTTGGCATCTTCTGGCTTCTTTTAAAAGGGAGCAATGGAATGATGACTCCCTTAAATTTGCAAAAAATGTAGTTGTTCTGATAGATGGCCATCACACTCAGCATTCTATGCCACAAGGTCCTCACTTTGTTTTAAATAATGGCCTTCTACATCGGGTAGCTGAACACAAGTGGGAGGTGCGGTCACTGTTGTAAGTCCCATGGACTTACTGGCATCAAGTCTGTGAACTGGCACATACACACCTCCTGGGAGCCCAACTGGGGCCTGAAAAGACTCTTGAGCATATCAAGCTCCAATTTTTTTGGCTAGGAATCAATGAGGAGGTCCTCCGCTTTTGCGTGTCCTGTCCAGAATGTCAACTGCAGCAGATTCCTAGAAGGGACCTTATTCCTCTCGTTCCCCTACCCTTGATTGATAACCCTTTTGAAAGTATTGGGGTCGATCTGGTGGGACCCTTCGAGCCCTCGGCAGGGGACATGTGTATAATGGTCCTGGTATATTATGCGGCCCGATATCCAGAAGCTGTTCCGTTGCGCTCAATCACCACCAAAGCTATTGGTAGGGGTCTTCTCGCAAGTCTGCATCCCTAAAGAAATCCTAATAGATCGAGGCACTCCCTTTACCTCGGAAACGTTCAGGGAGATGGCCAAGTTACTGAAGATAAAGCATTTGAAAACCTTGGTGTATCATCCTCAATTGATGGTTTAGTGGAGCGGTTTAATCAAACCCTCAAGCTGATGCTTCACAAGGTGGTCAGTGAGAACGGAAGGAACTGGGATCAACTCCTCCCCTTGTTCTTTTTGCATATCTGGAAGTCCCACAAGCCTCTACAGGGTTCTCACCATTTGAACTATTATACAGATGACAACTCCGGGGCATAGTGGACATTCTAAAAGAAGGTTGGGAGGAAGAGGCCCTCCCCTTGACAGATATATTAGAATAGTTACGAGATAGATTCAATGAAATCTGACCTATTCTAAAAACTCACTTGGAGAAGGCACAAGCAGCTCAGCCCTGCTGTTATGAACATGGCACATCACTATGGGAGTTCTGCCCGGGAGATGGGTCATGGTACTTGTTCCTACCTCACATTCTAAATTACTGGCTCATTCACAAGACCCTTACGAGGATAAGGAGAGAAAGGGGCTCATCAAATATTTGGTAAAGCAACCAAATTGTCAACTGAGTGAGTGGGTATACCATGTAAATCTGCTGAAACTATGGAAGTTACTATGGAAGTTAAGGGAATCCCAATCCCTCCTCCTGGCAGCACCATTCATTCTTTGCTCATAAATTATACCTTAACTTGCCTAATTTGACCACCCATCAGCAGCGAGAGCTGGAATCACTTATCTTGTCTATCCCCGAGGTAGTGAGTGAAAAACCTGGACGAACCTCCCTGATTGCACATGACATATTGACAGAACCCAGGGTGATAGTCCGAGGATGACCATTTTAGCTTCCCAAGGCAAAACAGAGAAGAAGAGAAGATCAAATGAATGCTGGAACTAGGTGTGATAGAGGAGAGTGATTGTCCCTGGTTCGGTCCTATCATATTGGTTGGAAAGCCTGACGGGAGTTATAGGTTTTGGAATGACTTCTGTCAGCTTAACCAGGTCTCCTAATTTGACGCATATCCGATGCCACGAGTGGATGACCTCCTCGAGCGGCTAGGATAAGCCAAATTTTTGACCACCCTTGATATGACAAAGGGGTACTGGCAGGTTCCCTTAATGAATTCTGGAAAGGAAAAGACTGTGTTTAGCACTCCTACCAGACACTGGCAGTATTGTGTCCTTCCATCTGGGTTACATGGTGCACCCACGACTTTCCAGCATCTGGTGGATAAAGTGCTCCATCCCCATAACTCATATAGTGCTGCTGTTGTACCATGCAACCACAGTGTTCTAAAGGTGATGCCATATTGAAATGTCCATGTCACAAAGACCAAGAGACATGTCCAAACCTTTCTCAGATTAGCGGGCTACTAGCACCAGTTTGTGCCCTGTTTCTCCAAGAGAGCGGCACCTTTGACAGACCTCACAAGGAAGAGGAGCTCAAATCATCTGCTATGGAATGCTAAATCAGAAGTTGCATTTAGTGACTTAAAGCAGGCCCTTACGTCAGCTCCAGTATTGAAAGATCCTAACTTTTCTTTACCATTCATCCTCCAGACAGACACTTTGGACACAGGTCTTGGAGCCATACTAAGCCAAAGTGTTGATGGAGTTGAACACCCCATCATGTACCTGAGTCGGAAAGTGTTGGACCGTGAAAGCTGGTATGATGCTGTGGAGTGGGAGGCCCTAGCGATTCAAAGGGCAATCACTTAGCTGAGGTACTGCCTCTTCGGCCACAAATTTGGTGATTTGTAGACCTACAGCCTTACAAGTTTTCAGTCATTTATTTTTGGGGTACACTGCAAGCCAATACCGATGCCCTTTCTCGGTGTCACAAACTCTCGGCCAGGTATGCCCAACCTGATGGGACTGGGCTGAGTGGGGGCCGCGTCACACACGTGCGCGTGGGAGGCAGCTAAAAGGACCAAAAGAAGGTAAATTCAGTGGCGGGGTGCACTAAACTTTCCTCTTTTATCTCTGCAGACCAGAAAATTCTGCATGATTCCAATGACGTCACTTCCGGTTCCGGGCAGAAGACGTCATGTCTGGTCCTGGGCCCGAGGACATCACTTTCTGTTTCCGGCCCCGAGGATGTCACTTCCGGTTCCTGTCCCAAGGATGTCACTTCCGATTCTGTGTTCTGATGACGTCACTTCTGGTTTCAGGTCCGATGACATCACTTACCCTGACCGACCTTAAAAACCCTCCATCTTCCCTCTGTTAATCAGTTCTGTCTTGAAACTCTATTCTGTATACAATTCTGCTTTATATATGTCTTTTGCAGCCAGGAGTTAAGTATATGGGTGGTTGCCCCAAACCTGTTTTCATGTGTTAAGGCTGTTCATTTTCACAACACATACATACATATATATTTATAGTCAAACATAGGCAAAAAAGGACCACAAGACTTTGACAATACTGGTAATACCACCTCCGAGTGTGAGAGAGTGCCGAGAGAGGCTAGACTAGCCACTAGACTACTAGCATTATTTCCTCTACCATCAAACCTAAAGTCCAGGGGCCTCATGTATAACGCCGTGCATAGAACTCACACTATAACATGGCGTAAGCACAAAAGCGGGAATGTGCGTACGCACAGAAAAATCCAGATGCAGGAATCTGTACGTATGCAAACTTCCACGTTCTTCCACTACATAAATCCCGATCAGCGTGAAAAGTAACGTACGTGCACGCGCCTTCTGTCCCGCCCCAACTCCTCCCAAAATTACACCTCTTTGAATATGCAAATCAATATAAATAGCCTTCTGCGAAAAGACAATGGGAAAGGCACGGGGGAAAATATAAGAATTTCAGCGAATACCAAGTGGAGGCAAAGGAAAAACGTACTATTTGTTGGTTTAAACAGTGGTATAATCAACAAAAGGAAGTTGATCAAGTGACAGAGTGTCGGAGAAACTCGAAAGCTCAAGTTCACAAAGTCGCACAGTGCCCGAAATAAAAAAGAAGTCACATATCAAAGTCGCTGTGAAAAGGCGAGTCGTAGCCCACCGTCTGAGTGTCATATGAAAGCTTATTAGGGTACAGACAAAAAAAATAGGCACACAGTGGGAAAAAAGCATGAAATGTCAACTTTAATCTCGATATTTCCACTTTAATCACATAGTTTATTTTGCCATTAAAGTAGAACATCATAAACTTCATCTTAAAATCATTTAATTTACTAGTTTCTCAAATCCCATTGTAACTAAAGTAGCACATTAAATGCTTTGTTCTGTATTTGATCTTCTATGTGCTCTATGTTTGTAAATCACTACCTGCTTCTTTCTCTTTCTCCAACAGGACACATAATCCATTACATTTGTGATATTACAGCTCTCTGAATAATTAAAATACTGAGATGTATACGTGATATATTTTTCATGATGATAGGAATGAAAGCATGTTATTAAACATGGGAACATGGTGGCGCAGTGATTGGTCGTGTCTCACGCAAGAGGCTTGCTGCGCCATGCGCGTCCTTTGATGAAATAATTTATTACAGAAGTACTGTCTCTTTCAAACATACTAACCAATTCCTGTCCTTACTTTTCTTTCTCCAAATACCCAATCGCCACACAATCAGCTCTGTAATAGAAGTGAAGCCATTTGTAAGCTTAGAACGCCGATTCTTCAAAACTTTTAAGGAACATTGAAATATCTTCGTAGTACATGTTTAATTATTCTATCCGTCTTTCCTTCCAATGTCACGTCAGCACCAGCAAGAATACAACGCAATGCAGGAACAATCCCTGAACTAGCTAGCACTGCGGCACCGTGTCCTCACATGTTTAATTATTAACAATAGATTATTTAAATGAAGTTAAAGTTTTATCTGTATAATATAATCAACGTATTTTGCTGCATTTCATCTTAAAAATGATATCATCATCATATGTAAATACGCGCTTTATAAAGTGGCGCAGGTTGTGCAATATTATAACTGTAGTGCAAGTTTACAGTGAGGTAATTGTACTTATAAGTACAAACAGTTCTACAAGGAGCACTTGATGGACTGATTGAGTGCATTTATAGTTCTTGGGATGAAACTTTTTCTAAACCGCGAAGTCCGTACAGGAAAGTCTCTGAAGCGTTTTGCCGTGGCTGAGGCAGCGTCTGCTTCATGCTGTATACCGATAATTCTCTATCCAATCAGCTGCTACTGTGATTCCCCACTCAGATACAGTGATATAAATACTCCGAGTGGTGCAGTGAGAGTAATATGGAAAAAGATGATCTGTTGTGGCAACCCTTAACGGGAGCAGAGTAACAACGCTAAAGCAGTTATGGTATTTGGAATACTATGGCTATTCCCTGGACCATTATATTGCTGCAGATTAATTACAATCAGATGCATTACACTAATAAACAATATACAGTTAGTTTCAGTGTATTTATAAAGCCGCATCAGGAATGTGGATCTAAGAAAGAAATGGTGACCACACAGGAACAGTAGCTGTGCTTTGACGCTGGGTGCCGCCAGTCTGCAAAACCGAGCGGAGAAATTACGTACGCCAGGGTATGAGGAACAATGGAAATGTGCGTGGCTTTACGCCAAGTTTAGGTTTTATGCATCGCGATTTGAGCTTGGAAACGTTCATACGCAACATTACTGTGCGTACGCACCATTTATACATGAGGCCCCAGCTCCTTCCACTTCAAAAGGAATATAGAGACAGAAAAAGTTGGAAGTCACGTTCAGTTATGGAACCTACGTGAAAGAGTGCACTATGTCTCTTTGACAGCAAATATTCATCTTTTAGTGATCATGACGAACTACAGTTGATCCTTGATATACGACCAGCCTGACATGCGAACAACTTGCTTTACGACCAAAATTTTTGTTTTGAATTACAACCAACGTCTTGCATTATGACCCGATTGCGGTCACGTGTATCCGCTTGTGCGATTGAAAACAAACAACCGAGAGCATTTGTAAGCTTCAGTCGGAGCCCAGATACATGTGTTTGTGGACGTAATTTCGGTCAGTGCAGTGATTTATATACATTTATTTCAATAATTGCTAAGGAAGGAAGCGAAGCTAATGAAGGTAAAGAAAGTGATCACAATCGAAATGAAGAAGGAAATTGTGTGGAAATATGAGAGTGGCGTTTGTGTGACTGATCTCGCTAATATGTACAGCATGTTGAAATCCACCATCTCGACAATTTTACAAAGAAAAGATTTGTATAAGGATGCTCCTTCCAAACAATAACCACCTTCCATTTCATTCTCCTCCTCCTTCCTTCCTGCAAGCCAAAGATGTCAACTTAAATGGTGAGTACAGTATGAAATTGTTGTTTCTGGTAGGCTAGGCACTTTTTATAACTTTTTGGTTAGTACATTAGAAAAAGTATTGGTGTTTTTGGTAAATTATGCACATTATACAACCCTTTTCTATTAAAAAAAGTTAAGTAAGTGTTGCTGTGGGCGGTTCAGAACACATTAAGGGCATTTCCATTATTTCTTATTGGAAAAATAATCTTGACTTACAACCAACTTGAGTTACATCCAGCCCTCGCGAACGAATTGAGTTCATAAGTCAAGGGTCCGCTGTATATAGTCATTTAGTATTGTTGTTTCATTTTCTTGTTTTCCTTTTCATCATTATGGGGGGCATATCCTCAAGGTACCCTAACCATCATTCTGTATTTTATCAGTTTTAAACAGTAGTGTAGTCAGCAGGATTTGCATCGGAGAAGATGACAGAACTAACAGACATTTTGTCATTAATCCAGAACATGGGAGAACATTTACAGCAACTCCAAATGCTACAAAACAGAGGCTGAAAAAAATGCTCAAGACACCAACTGGAAGGAAAAATCCTTTTGCCTGTCATGGGTTCTTGTGTCTTTAAGTCCCCGTGATGATACAGATGCAAATGGAGAGGCAACAGCAAGTCAACCCCCTAAAAAGGAATGGTTTTGCAGGTAGCGGCCATAGAACATTGCTCTCTCCTCACCTTTCCTGACTAATTCTTTTCTAGTTTTGCATTTTGCTATTGTTCTTGTCACTACTGGTAGAATGAAGCGGTACCTGTAGCCGGTTTATGTTGCACAGGTGGTCCAGCTTCTCCCAGATGGCACATCCATAAGTGCCATTGCAAGAAGGTTTGCTATATTTCCCAGCACAGTTTCAAGAGCATGGGGGAAATACCAGGAGACAGTCTGTTACACGAGGAGAGCAGGACAGGGCCATAGAAGGGCATCAGCCAAGCAGCAGGACCACTATCTGCTCCCTTATGCAAGGAGGAACAGGAGGAGCACTGCCAGGGCCATACAAAATGACCTCCAGCTGGCTACTGATGTGCATGTTTCTAACCAAACTGTTAGAAACAGACTTCATGAGGGTTGCATGAGGGCCCAACATCCTCTAGTGGGACCTGTGCTCACCGTCCATCACCGTGCAGCATGATAGGCATTCACCAAAGAATACCACCATTGGCAGTTCCACTTTCTGTGCACCCATTCCCTTCACAGATGAGAACAGGTTCACACTGAGTACACATGACAGACTTGAAAGAGTCAGGAGATGATGTGGTGAATGTTATGCAGCTTGCAATATCATTCAGCTTGACCGGTATGGCAGTGGTGGGTCAGTGATGGTCTGAGGAGCCTTATCCAGAGACTCATACAGACCTCCATAGAGCTATGCAACGGTACCTTGACCGCTGATAGGTACTACACAGAATCTTACGCTGGTACAGTGGGCCTTAGGTCTCTCTTGGTTCAGGACAATGCCTGGTCTCATGTGGCCAGAGTTTGTAAGCAGTTCCTGGGTGATGAAGACATTGATGCCATCGACTGGCCTGTACGATCCCCAGACATGAATACAGTTGAGAAACCCTGGGACGTTATGTATCGGTGCATCTGACACCACCAAGTAGCACCACAGACTGTCCAGGAGCTCACTGATACCCTGATCTTGGTCTGGGAAAAGATCCCCCAGGACACCATCTGCCTACTCATCAGGGGCATGCCCAGACATTGTCGGGAGTGCATATGGGCATGTTGGGGGCATACACATGACTGAGTCACATTATCAGTTGCCGTGATGAAATTCATGCAAGTTAGATCAGTCTGTGATTTCAGTTTTTGACTTTGATTTTTGGTGTGATGTTTCCACTTGAATATTTTGTTCTTTGAGATATGATGTGTGATTTAAGTGTTCCCTTAATTTTTTGAGCAGTGTATGAATAACCTTGACAAGTACAACTTACAAATATCACTAACAATATTTAAATGACAGAAAACATTGTGTTTTAGGTTTGTTTATCTACATATTTTAATTGTGGCAAAACAATTACTTTCTTATTTTAAGAAGTTAGAAACTGTATGCATGATTCGATTGCGACTTTGTTAACTGATTTAAAAATTAAAACATGTTCCGTTATTTATTTGCTTCACTATACAGACATTAATATTTTTTAAATATTTTGTTACAGCTTGTTTTGTCTCAGTAGAGTAATATATATTGCTCTCCTTTCCCTGATTGTATTATTAATATGTAGCCTTAGAATGCCTAATCTCACAGACTTACCACTGTTTATAAGGTATTATAGTATATAACTTATCCCCACCTTTTCTTCTATATCTATATCCTCAGGCAATTAGATATAGTAAAAAGACAAGCAGAAGTTAAGTTGCACATAAAATAATGTATTACTGATAATATTCATAAATAATAACAAAATGCAAAGTACATTTGAATATTGGCAACCATACAACCTGATTAAATGGTGATATGTAGTTCAGGCGGCACACAGACTTGTAGTTACTTAAATGTCTCTAGTTATGGCATCATTGGTGTTCAGCTTTCAGCCACATGTCTGTTCAAAATGGCTGCTAAACTGTGCTCTTCATTGTGCTGTCTTCATCATCACAGGTTAGCAAGAGAGAGATACTTCTTCATCATATGTAGGTTGGTAAGAGAGAGATACTTCTACATCATCACAGGTTAGCAAGAAAGAGATGGTTCTTTCAGATGTTGGTTGGTAAGAGAGAGATTGTGAGGTTAAACACATACATTTATAGATGTTCTGTCCAACCCCTAGAGCCAATAGGACATCATGGTACTTAAAAGCTTCTGATCCAAGCCAATTCCAAACAGCCATACCTCGGATCAATGGGGGAATAGAACATCTTAACACCTGCCCCCAAACCATATGTTAAAGTACACCTTAGCCTACTTGCGGTGGGGGGGTAGAAATGACTTTAGCAAAGAAACACTTGGCAAACTGGTTTAAGACACATCCCCCAAATCCTGTCGTAAAATTCAAACAGACCCATTCCTAAGGGGGAGGGGGTGGGTAAACACTAAATTACATTGCTTTGCCAAAATTACAAATAAAGACATACAAAATATTTATCAAGTTATATGTAAAATCTTACATCACAACACAGCTGTATGTTAAATCTACTTATATTTATGGCTGTAAATATTTGCTAATTACTCAGAAAAACTTTGTATTCTCTTTATGAAGTAATTTTACATAACACTGCCAACTCAGTTACAGTATATACTTAACCAAAAGTGGGGTGCATGCCTGTTTCACAACTAACCTGCTGCCTGTACTTAATGTGAAGTTTTATTTCAATAGAACATTGGAACATTAAAACATTAGAACAATCTAGATGAGAACAAGCCATTCAGCCCAACAAAGCTTGTCAGTCTTAACCACTTAGTTCTTCCATAAAAAACATCTAGTCCATTTTTGAAAGACACTAACGTCCTACTGTCTACCACACTACTTGGTAGGTTATTCCAGGTGTATATGGTTTTCTGTGTAAAGAAAAACTTCCTAATGTTTGTGTGAAATTTACCCTTAACTAGTTTCCAACTGTGTCCCCTTGTTCTGGAAGAACTCATTTTAAAATAACAGTATCAATCCACTGTACTAATTCCCTTCATAATTTTAAAACATTTCAATCATGTCACCTCTTAATCTTCTTTTGTCTAAACTGAAAAAGCTGAGCTCTTTTAATCTTTCCTCATAATTCATTCCCTGTAGCCCTGGAATGAGCTTAGTTATTCTTCTCTAAATCTTTTCTAGCACTGCTTTGTCCTTTTAGTAGCCTGAAGACTAAAACTGTGCACAGTACTCCAGATGAGGCCTTTTCAGTGCGTTATAAAGCTTGAGGATAACCACCTTGGACCACATTGTGCTATGTAGCCTAATATTCTGTTTGCCTTCTTAATGGCTTATGAGCGCTGTCTGGAAGTTGATAGCGTAGAGTCCACTAGGACTCCTAAATCCTTCTTATAAGGTGTACTCTTGATTTCCAGACCTCTCATTGTGTATTCAAACCTACCATTTTTACTTCCTATGTGTAATACTGTACTTTTACTGAAATCAGACTTCACCAACAATTTCCCTAAACTTGTATGCTGTCCAAGTCCCTCTTTAGTTATTGAACAGATTTCAGATTATTTGCCAATGCACTTAACTTGGTATCATCTGCAGACTTAACCAGCTTGTTAATTATATTCCAATGTAAACCATTTATGTATATTAAAAATAACAGTGGCCCTAGCACTTACCCCTGTGAAACACCACTCTTAACACTGGAAAATTCTGATAAAATTCCTTGAACCATTACCCTTCCGCTTCCTGTGTCTGAGCCAATTCTGCATCCATCTAACAATATCACCCTTAACTCCTATTTCTCTTAGTTTGATGCCCAGCCACTCATGCGGCACCTTATGAAATGTTTTCTTTAAGTCAAGATAAATAATATCATAAGCTCCATTTTGCTCCTACCCTTTTGTTGCATCCTCATAGAATTCCAGCATATTAGTAAAACATGACCTCCCTCATCTGAACCCATGCTACTTGCCATGTGCTGCTCAATCTTATCCTGAATAATTCCTTCCATTAATTTTCCTGTGATGCATGTTAAGCTTACTGGCCTATAGTTGCTTGGCTCTTCCCGGTCACCCTTTTTATATAATAAGATAATATTTGCCATCTTCCAGTCCTTCAGATTTCCCCAGTGTGCAGTGACTTCCTAAAAATATGTATCAAGGGTTTATACAGTGTATGTACTCGCTTAACCTACTTAAAATCTTGAGGGTAAATTTTATTGGGTCCTGATGATTTGTTTGATTTCAGCCTATTTAATCTGAGCAGTAGTTCTCCCTCTACAATTTCTAAATCAAACAGTACCTCCATAATACTCCCATTTACTGCTGGGAGGTTATCCACCTCCTTGGTTGTGAAGACCTCAGAAAAATGTGAGGTTAGAGAACCTGGTATTTCACTGTCTGTATTTTTTATTTCCCTTAACTATTCCTGATGCACTTTACCTCCTCTTTGACTGTTCTTTACCACTAAAATACTTTAAGAATCTCTTTGGGTTGTCTTTCACCTTATCTGCTGTATTCTTTTCCAACTGTCTTTTAGTCTCCCTAATATCCTTCTTAATGGTTGCCCTAATGTTCTCATACCACTACGGTTCACATAGGAGTTATTAGACTTGTATACTTATACAACTGTTTTTTTTCCCCTTTGCAGCTTCTTTTTATCTCTTTATTGGCCCACTGCGGAGTTTTAAATTTTATTTTATTTCCTATTAATTCTAAATTTAAGTATGTACCTGCTCTGCATTACATGTAAAACGTTTTTAAGCTTTTTCCACTGCTCCTCGACTGTCTCCACACATCAAAGCTTATCCCAGTCTATCCTACTTAGACATTGCTCAAAATTTGACTTACCAAAGTTAAACTTAACAGTTTTAGTCTTCGCATCGGCACTCTTCCAAAACACTGAGAATTATAATATACTTATTATGATCAATTGATCCTAGTGGTTCAATCACCTCTACACCCTGGACATTGAGCGGTATAGACAAAATTACATTTTCTTAGTGGAGCAGGGCGCAAGAACCGAACAATGCCTTTCTGTCGACATTGTTCTATTTCGGTACTTGAAACAGTAATTGAGTACAGCAAGTAATTTATTCATGATAAAGTTTGATCCAGCGCGGACACCGTACAGCGAATCCAGGTTTGCCTTTTCTGCCCAAGTGCGCATGTGCAACTTGTATAGCGTGAGTTCTTCTGCCGGTGGTCCAGGTATGTTACCATTCATTGCTTATACTACAGTATATTGTAGTAAGTGCTGTCAGCTAGCGTAACTGTATCATCGTTGTTTGGAATGTTTGTGATCCTGTAGTAAAATTTGGGAGTGTTCTATTTGTTTCAATAAACCCCTCTGCAGTTTTAGTGCATTGCAAAACTTGACTGGTGACTTTTATTTTTATCATGGATAAGCTGGTAATGACAGAAATAAACTGTTGCTTGTTGTAGTATTGCAAGAATAGATTCGGTCTGTTACTAGTGATTTTAATGAACACAGCTCTATAAAAACGTCTAGCAGAGCAGAACGAATAGACGACAGTCATATATTTATGTCCTGGTAAATATGCGCTAAAACATGCTTGACTGAAATGTGGTTATACGGTTTCGTTGGTAAAAAAAAATGTCTACTTTTTTGTAAGATTCATACGTTCCACGAGCTTCATTAGACTGCATTTAAATGAAAAGTGGAAGATCCACATCAACAGTATTCTATATAATATTAATACTGTAGTATTCACATCCTGAAGCTGAAACAGTTCATTTTCAGGATTGCCTTTGCCCTCGTACATCTAACAATTAGTCATTTGAACTTAACAGATACAGAACTTATAAAACTCTAGTTGTTTTTAAGGGCTTGTTTTTCTTGCTAACCTTTCAAAGTTTACAGAGATGCATGCCCAAAATCAACTTTGTAATTTCTATATGCTTTTGTTCCTCGTTGTTTGTTTCTGGTTTATTTCCATGCTGCTGCACGTGCCTGTTTATGCTGCTTTCGTGATTTGACTCGTACTACGGTCTTATTTACATTGGACTTAGCAGTGCATCTGATATTATCTTGGGTAAAGTGCATTTGTGATTTACAATGTTAGTAAGTTTATTTAAAAATAAAAATAGATTTGTTATTTTAATGGGCAATCCTATTTGAGGCAAGGTCAGTCCAGGAAGCAACAGAATTTTAAGTCTAATAACTGCTTTTTAAATGCATTTGATTTGCTTTACATAAAGACACACCTGTATATCAGAAAGCCATTTCTTTAAATGGCATTAATACTTGTAGCCATTTTGTATTTTAAATTTTGTTTATGTGCGGTTTTAGGAAAAGTAAATAGCCCCAGGCCTTATTTTAGTTTGTTCATTGCTGACATACTGTACTTAATTGCTTTATTTAGGTAATTTTTTCTATTATTCTTTTATGACCTCGCATTAAGAATACCTAAAATGATTAATATGATTTAGTATCTATTTCACCTTGGCTAAAAAAAAAAAATGTAAAAGTTGCTTCAAAGAAATTGTCTCATTTAATACGCCTAGAGTATTACTTTTGAAAAAACATTTTTTTTTTTTTTTAATTTCTAGGAAACCCATTTTCTGATATTATTAAAGAACATTGTCATAGGTAAAAAGAAACAGTGCACATTATGCACATGCAAATTATTAAGAAGCTGTCAACATTCATTTTCTCACACTGTAAAAGACTAATATCTGCATTATTCTGGTTTAACTGACAGTAGTCATGTGCTGCGCTTATACTCCAAATTCATAAAGGTTTTTACTCACATTAATGAATACTTGTATCTAGAAGAAAGTTGGAAGAGACACTTTTTCCTGTTGAATGAGAAAAGCTTCAAGTTGTTCAGGAGATTATCAAGCACTTTTAGCCTCCTCCGCCTTGTGCTATCATTTCATGAAGGGTGTGGCTCTTTATTGATGATATCAAGGGGACCAGAACCTTAGTACAGCAAGCTGATAACAAACCAAAACTTAAGCTTCATTGTATTTGAGAAATGTTATCTTGACATTTTTGGAAGACTATTTCTTTGTAACAAGCTACAAAGAGTCATTAAATTAAATACAGAAGGGAAACTGTTAAAATCAGGCATGATGTGCTCGTTGAGGCTCCGTTTTGGCTTTCCCTTTGTTTTTTTATCCCATCATATATCTTTATAAAGAATTACCCTGAAACTGTACTCTACCTAAGAGTCTAAATTCATTTATATATATATATATATATATATATATATATATATATATATATATATATATGACTTAATAAGTAATAACAATAATAATAATTTATTTTATTTATAAGGCACTTTACATTAGCAGTAAATCTCAAAGTGTTGCATAAAAATATTTAACAGACAAAACAAGATAAAACAACAATAAATAATGACATTCTTGTTAATATGCTTTTGTAATAAAAAAAGTCTTTAGCTGTTTAATAAGTAAGGTAGGCAACTTAACAGTATGTATTGTTATTTTGATATTAAATGTTATTTTCATTTATTTGAATTAGTTTCAGCTAACTTTTCTGGTGAAAGTTTCATTCAAGCAGTTTGAGCTATTTTCATGCTTAAAAATGTGCTATATAAATAAATGTTCTTATGCTTTTATTTCAGACTAGTCATTTAGCCCGTTACAATAACGGGCGCTAAAACAGTAGTGCATAAACATTAGTAGGAACAGTCTATTTTAAATGGCAAGGGACTTTGACCTCATTCTTTTTGTTGGTCGTAATTTTCTTTCTTTCAGCCTTTCTTTTGTTGATGATTACTTGCTGAGCTGACCGTTCTTCGTGGGCTGCCGCCGTGTATTGTGTGTCTTTAATTTTCTGTGACAGTAATACTGTCTTGTACGGCTCTATTCAATAAGGGCACGTAGATAATTTAGTTCAATGGCTCTGGAATATGTGAAGAGTAACAGGTGCAGATCTTTATTTACGCACGCCTTTATTCGCTGCGCCCAATTGAGGTCGTCCTTTTGAGGCTCGCCTTTTTGTGCGCGCCCTTATTGAAGGATACCATCTTGTACGTCCGTAATATACGTCCGTACGTCTGTAATATACCTTTAATTTTCTCTGGCGGTAATACAGGCGTGCGCGTCGGTAATATGCCTTTAATCTCCTCTGACAGTAATACTGGCTTGTATGTGGCTGTAATATGTGTCACTGTATTGTGTACCTTTAATTTCTTCTCGCAGTAATACTGGTTTGTATTTCCGTAAAACGCCTCTAACTTTCTCTGACAGTAATATCGCGCATAGCACAGTGCCCCGCGCATGCGCACTTCACCAGAAGACACCCACACACGGACACCTGGACGCACATAGGGATTTTATATATATATATATATATATATATATATATATCGATTATTCCTGGTTTGGTAGGATGTGGCAGTGTTTAGTACTGCTACCTCATGGATCAAGCATCCCAGATTTAAATCATTTTTCTGGTCTGTGTCTTTGAGGAGTTTGCACATGCTCCTTTCATTTCAGTGCTTTTGCTCTCCAAGCACATGGTTTTCTCCCACATTATAAAGATACACGTATTAGATAGCTGATGATTCTAATTTGGCAATATTTAAGCATGTAGGTGTGTGCATGAGTGGATTCTAAAGTTGAGTGGCATGCTGTCCAGGGTTTGTTTTTGCTTGTGTCTGGTAGTTTGAGGAGAGACTGTAACCGTAAGGCTTTGCATTGTGTTTGAGAATGTAAAGATTTTTATTTTTTTCTTTTCGTTTTGTAAATTTGCATAAATTGTCATAAAGCATGGTGGCTTTTTATCAAACTGAGAAAAAGCTTAGTTTTAAAAATTAAATTTTTTTTTCAAGTTTTAAATTGTTTTGATATGTTTAAAATAATGCACAGTCTTAGGGTGGCACGGTGGCGCAGTTGGTAGCGCTACTGCCTCGCAGTTAGGAGTCCCAGGTTTGCCCCCCGGGTCCTCCCTGCGTGGAGTTTGCACAGTTTCCTCCCACAGTCCAAAGACATGCAGGTTAGGTGCATTGATGATCCTAAATTGTCCCTAGTGTGTGCTTGTGTGTGGGTGTGTGTGTCTGCGTGCCCTGCAGTGGGCTGGCGCCCTGCCCGGGTTTTGTTTCCTGCCTTGCGCCCTGTGTTGGCTGGGGATTGGCTCCAGCAAACCCCCGTGACCCTGTAGTTAGGGTATAGTGGGTTGGATAATGGATAATACGCAGTCTTAGTATATTGGTAACCCACCTGTGTACACGTTTACCTCTGTTCACTTAAATGACTTTAAGGTCAATGGGTTATTGGCCTGATTTGGTTTACATTTTTTTCCCCAGAGTTGATGATGACCTACAAAGGACTTTTAAGTTTTGAGGCCACCAATCAGCAATGATACTCCGCAGCCCCTGAGATCGTTGATCCCTGAGTCTTCTTCAGTGAGATATACTGCTTAGGTAGGTTCTACTCTGCTTTTCCTAGGTTCTGAGATAGTGTGCTACCATCTAAGGTATTATGGACCCATTTCTCACATCTGTTGAACATCAGGTGTTCTGTTCTTCTGTTAACTCTTCATCTTAGGCAGCTCTAGTTATTGTAGGACCAGCTGCCATGGAGTGTAATGTAATTCAACAGAATAAAAGTAAATTATTTTTCATGTAATCACTGGGATATTTTAGGAAACTTTCTCCTCACTGTTACATTTTTTTGATTGATCAATCTACACACCTTGCTTCTTGCATAAGTTACTCAGCTTTCCTTTGCTAGTACTCTTGGAATAATACTTGTACAATTCCATGGCCAAGATAATTTCATTTATTCTGAAATCAAAGCTTGTGTTTGTATATGTCACATTGCCAGGGTACAGTTCTACCTCTTTAGATAGGACACTGAAGTAATTTTCCATGCTTTTATCAAGTCTTGGTTGGATTACTAGAGTTTGGTAATATTGTCATCACTGTATTCTGCTTCGGGCGGCACGGTGGCGCAGTGGGTAGCGTTGCTGCCTCGCAGTTGGGAGATCTGGGGACCTGGGTTCGCTTCCCGGGTCCTGCCTGCGTGGAGTTTGCATGTTCTCCCCGTGTCTGCGTGGGTTTCCTCCGGGCGCTCCGGTTTCCTCCCACAGTCCAAAGACATGCAGGTTAGGTGGATTGGTGATTCTAAATTGGCCCTAGTGTGTGCTTGGTGTGTGGGTGTGTTTGTGTGTGTCCTGCGGTGGGTTGGCACCCTGCCCGGGATTGGTTCCTGCCTTGTGCCCTGTGTTGGCTGGGATTGGCTCCAGCAGACCCCCATGACCCTGTGTTCGGATTCAGCGGGTTGGAAAATGGATGGATGGATGTATTCTGCTTCATTTCAGGCTGCCACCTTGGAAAAACTCTACAGAAACTTTGTCATATATTTACTATGTATCCATGTGTCTTCCCTCAAAGTCTTATGTAATAGCTAGGAGTAATTATTTTAGCTATTTTTTACAGTAGTTGCTGCTAAAATGTGTGACATGTATTCATCAGTTGCTCCTAATATCTGTCAGTGACACATTGTTGTTTGCATTTGCTAGGTTTTTAAGTTTAGTGTCACTTATCTGCTGTGTCAGATTGAAATCTACATCATTGCAAGGAAGTAAGGTATTAACTTACATTGTGAAAGAAAGGGTAAACTGATGATGGTTGTGTGTCTGTTTTATCAGTCTTAGTTTTTTGTTGTGGTTCATTCACAAATATAGTCTGTCATTTTATTTGTTTATAAAAATAATGCACTGTTGCTCACAATTTACTTTAAACAAGGACAAGGATGTTTGTGAATATTTCTTATATTTAATACTAAAATGGAGATTTTCAAAGAGTTTGATAAAATGTATGTACTTAAACAAAAATAATTCTCTATGTAAAACTTGAATATTAATTGAGTTTAAACTTTTTTGGTGGAATAACATTTTACTGTAAATAAGGTCACCCTATAAAACACTATTGTATCTCTATTAATTGAACTTTGTTTGCTTTCTTGATCTATATTATGTGTGTTATTTCTGATACAGTTTAACTCAAGTCTATACTGGGAGCAAACTGATAACTATACTGTGATGTGGTGGCAGTTGATTTATCAGCCACAATGCATTTTGTGTTCATTTTACAAACCAGAAACTCATGTAAATGACAAATTGACTTCATGAAATTGCTTAAGTCATTATAAAACAAACTGCTTTTATTCTTCTTCTTCTTCTTTCGGCTGCTCCCGTTAGGGGTTGCCACAGCGGATCATCTTCTTCCATATCTCTCTGTCCTCTGCATCTTGTTCTGTTACACCCATCACCTACATGTCCTCTCTCACCACATTCATAAAACTTCTCTTAGGCTTTCCTCTTTTCCTCTTCCCTGGCAGCTCTATCATTAACATCCTTCTCCCAATATACTCAGCATCTCTTCTCTGCACATGTCCAAACTGCTTTTATTGACCCACTAAATTGTTGCATGTATGTCTGTATGATTATGAGATATCTCATTGGACATTTGGAGTACTTGCATTACTACACTCAATAATCCATAATGTCAAAGTGAAAATATGTTTCCAAAAAGGTTTGAAAATGTATTAAAAATCAAAAACATGAAAAAAACATGAAGTCTCTCTTACATACAAGTTTTCAGGCTCTTAATTCAGTATATTTGTAGGAACCTCTTGGGTAGCAATTATAGCTTTTAGTCCTGTTGCGTAAGTCTCTACAAGCTTTACACACCTGTACTTGGGCACCTTATTCCATTCTTCCTGGCACGTAGACTTCTCACAATAAAAATAAAACTCGTCTAGGCCTAGTGAGACTTTTGGGCTTGGATATTCTTGCACAGTTTCTCCACTGCGGGTTGCAGCTGGCTGCAGAGAGCTTAATTTTCAAACTCCTGTCATTGGCAATTTTCATTAATTTCTCCTGCGATCTCAAATGATGACTCTTATAATTGGCTGTTATTTCTAATGGATTTCTGATCCAAATTAAATGATTAATATCCAGTTCTGGAAAAATTTACTGAAGTATTCCTTCAAATGTATCAGATGTGACAACATTAGAGGCCAGAGGCTGTCTGCAGTAACACTGGACATTCCAAGTTCTTGATGAAGGAATGGCAACATTTCTGTATTTCCTTTAAGCTATGTCTCCAAAAATCCTATATTTTGAATGAATACTTAAAGTTTATCATGCAAATTAAGCATGCTGTGATTGTGGCCCTGTATGCTCTGATTCAGGCTGTATATGTTTGAAATACTGTATGTTGGAAAAGTGTGCAAGCTTTAGAACCCACAACTGGTTGTTAAAATTGAGCAAACCAGGAATTCTCAGATGAGAGAAATTCTTGCAGCTTTGTGTAGTTCAAACACTCATTGAAAAACTGCCCTGAGAGACAGCCACTGGATCTCAGAATGCAGCAGAAGGCTTTTAAAATCGGCACTCATGTCACTGTACGGTTTGGCAAACAGTCTAGTGTTTAAGATGGCGTGCTTTGATATTGTTGATGATTTTAACAATGTCTTGAAACACTTATTGCAATTTGTCTTTAATTCTTTTAGCAAAAACTGCTTTATGATGAAGTGTGCAGCAACATATATTGAACCATACATATCAATAGCATCTTGAGCTTTGTCCTTTATTCAGACTATGGCTCTACTAACCTTGCCTATTATGGCAGGACCATAATCCATTAAGACCCCATTGCAATGAGACCAGTCAATTAAATTTGCCTGCATGAATGTGTCCAAAAATTAAAAAATATACTAACCTATACTCCCCTTAGTTTCTTTGCAGTATAGAAGGTCCTCAAGAAATTTCCCATCTCAAATTTTAATTCTATCATTGTCAATATTATGCATTAGCTATATCTGTGAAATTAATCAAACTGCAATGCAAATCAAGGGCTGGCTTTTACCAGTTTTAGCAAATAGTATGTTACATCCACAGCCATGTGAGATATTCACCTGCATGCAGTGTTGTATGAAAAGAAGAACAGTGTCAATTTTATGGGCATAAGCAATTCACAAATTATGTCTTTATTTTCTAGTAACATTGTGTTTTCTCAGATTGTATGTGGTTTCTGTTCAGGTTTGGTGCAATATGATGCTTAAGAAGGTGCCTTAAGTGCCCTCTCTCAAACGGTTGCTTGCTGCGTGAAAGTGCTCACTTGCGTTGCTAGCAGTGCTGCACGTCTTTGGAAGAAGTCAGGATGCATTCCAACATCAACTGGATGTTTTTGTTCTAAACGTCTTTTCGATTTGGACAACTTAGGAATTTGTTTGACAGAATTTCTTGGCAAAGAATGCACTTGGGACACATTCAAGGCCACCTTTTTTTCTTTGCCAGCAAAAATTCAAACTCTGTGCAGAAAGTCTCATATTTCCTATATTTAAATTTTGCCTTAGAAGATGACCCACTTTTGGAAAATGCGCTCAAAGCAGAACTACATGCTGGTGGTTCTTCTGAATCTGACCTTTTTAAAAAACAGTCTAGAATTTATCTTTTTTTTTTTTTTAGCTGTTTATACACTTTGTTTAACTTGTGGTAATCTGCATTAACACAGCACAGTGCAATGTGCATTAACTAGGCTAATGGAATAATGGTCAAAATACTACTAAAAGGGAAGATAAACCAGACATTTGCTTTAGTATTTGCAAATAAAACTATTTTATTAGATTAAATATGATTTACACACTCTGTTTAGTTTTTTCGTCATTCTGCTATAGACAATGTAGATTATAGTTTTTCTGAGTTAGTCATTTAAAAATGAATTTTTCTACACTATTTTTAGCTAGTATTTATCTTTATTCCACATCATATTTTTCATTATAATAAAATGTCTTTTTTGTGACAGTCTAGTGACTTGTTCTGAGTGAACTGACCAGGCCATCCTGTCACAAGCATGTTTTTCCATATTCTAATTCTCAGATGTTCCCCTGCTTATAGATATAGCGCAATGAGCCTCTCCTGACAAATCCTCAGTCGCAGATACTCGGGAGCATTCTAATTGCATGGATAGACAGTCTTGCCTGGATCCTCTAAATATGGAGATACAGTTAGGTCCATAAATATTTGGACAGAGACAACTTTTTTCTAATTTTGTTTCTGTACATTACCAAAATGAATTTTAAATGAAGCAACTCAGATGCAGGTGAAGTGCAGACTTTCAGCTTTAATTCAGTGGGGTGAACAAAATGATTGCATAAAAATTTGAGGCAACTAAAGAATTTTTTTAACACAATCCCTTCATTTCAGGGGCTCAAAAGTAATTGGACAATTGACTCAAAGGCTATTTCATAGGCAGGTGTGGGCAAGTCTGTCGTTATGTCATTATCAATTAAGCAGATAAAAGGCCTGAAGTTGATTTGAGTTGTGGAGCTTGCATGTGGAAGATTTTGCTGTGAACAGACAACATGCGGTCAAAGGAGCTCTCCATGCAGGTGAAAGAAGCCATCCTTAAGCTGCGAAAACAGAAAAAAACCATCTGAGAAATTGCTACAATATTACAAGTGGCAAAATCTACAGTTTGGTACATCCTGGGAGAGAAAGCAAGCACTGGTGAACTCAGCAACGCAAAAAGACCTGGACGTCCACAGAAGACAACAGTGGTGGATGATCGCAGAATCATTTCCATGGTGAAGAGAAACCCCTTCACAACAGCCAACCAAGTGAACAACACTCTCCAGGGGGTAGGCGTATTGATATCCAAGTCTACCATAAAGAGAAGACTGCATAAAAGTAAATACAGAGGGTGCACTGCAAGGTGCAAGCCACTCATAAGCCTCAAGAATAGAAAGGCTAGATTGGACTTTTGCTAAAGAACATCTAAAAAAGCCAGCACAGTTCTGGAAAAACATTCTTTGGACAGACGAAACCAAGATCAACCTCTACCAGAATGAATGGCAAGAAAAAAGTATGGAGAAGGCGTGGAACAGCTCATTATCCAAAGCATACAACATCATCTGTAAAACAACGATGGAGGCAGTATGATGGCTTGGGCGTGCTGTTGCCAGTGGCACTGGGACACTAGTGTTTATTGATGATGTGACATGGCCAAGTCAGTCACCTGATCTTAACCCAATTGAGCATGCATTTCACTTATTGAAGACTAAACTTCAGACAGAAAGGCCCACAAACAAACAGCAACTGAAAGCCACTGCAGTAAAGGCCTGGCAGAGTATTAAAAAGGAGGAAACCCAGCATCTAGTGATGTCCATGAGTTCAAGACTTCAGGCTGTCATTACCAGCAAAGGGTTTTCAACCAAGTATTAGAAATGAACATTTTTATTTCCAGTTATTTAATTTGTCCAATACTTTTGAGCCCCTGAAATGAAGGGATTGTGTTAAAAAAATGCTTTAGTTGCATCATATTTTTATGCAATCGTTTTGTTCACCCCACTGAATTAAAGCTAAAAGTCTGCATTTCAACTGCATGTGAGTTGTTTCATTTAAAATTCATTGTGGTAATGTACAGAACCAAAATTAGAAAAAAGTTGTCTCTGTCCAAATATTTATGGACCTAACTGTATATTGTATCTACACTGAGATCCTCTGGCTTGGCAGAGCATTTCACCCTGTCTCGCAGAGTAACGCAGTAAAACTGCATTGGCAACCTTATTTTGGGTCCTTGTACTTCCCACCTGCAAGACAAAGATTGACAGCTGAGTGTAATGGCAGTATGAATGACACAAATGTACAGGGTAGGATTCAAAAGTAATGAGCCTTTGTTCAAAAAGACAAATTTATTGAGCAAATCAGTACAACTAATTAATAGTCTTCAAAATAGGCACCTCCTGCATCAATACACTTGTGTAGGCGGCTTTTCCATGACTCGAAGGTGTCCACGTAGGCCTGTTCCGGGATGGCTGCAAGGGCTGCCTTGACATTTGCATGGATGTCCTCGATCGAGTCGAAGCGTTTTCCTTTCAGCGCTGATTTTAAGCGCGGAAACAAAAAGAAGTTAGAAGGCGACACGTCCGAAACTTTAGGGAGGCTGGGGGACCACCGGAACGTTCACCCGGGCCAGGTAGGCGCTCACGATGAAGGCGGTGTGGCTGGGCGCGTTATCGTGGTGAAGCTTCCAGCTGTCCTTGATGTCCCTTCGCTTGCGTGCGACGCTTCTTTTCAGGCCTTTTCAGGACTTCCAAGTAGTAAGCAGCATTCATGGTCTGTCCTTGCGGGACAAACTCGTAGTGGATGATCCCCTTCACTCCGAAGAAGGCAATGAGCATGGTCTTCGTCTTCAACGCGTACCGTTGCTCTAACGAACTTTCCATTCCGCCGTGTAATGTACTACTGCACAGGGGTTCCCGTCAAGACCGATCCTACTGCTCCGAGCGGAGCGGTAGGAGCTCCGTTGCGTTGGTGAAGCCAACACCCACCGTCCGCAGTCGTTGGCAAGTGGGGTGTGCGGCGAGGTACGTTCGCGTCAGAACAAAATGAGGGCCTCATTACTTTTGAATCCTACCCTGTATGTATGAGACAGATCCAAGCAGTAAAATACTCAAATTTTTATTTTTACAGTGCCTGTGAAGAACACCTCATTATAAGGCATTTTAATATAAAATAAAGATTGCCTCTTTGCTAGAAAAATTTACTTCAAAGGTGTGTTTTAGTGAGGCTTTTATACTAAAATACTTCACTGCCACGGACGCCCTAACTCGCTTCACCACAGTTCCACTCAAGAATGAGGTGGTGGGATGGACAAGTGATGCAGTTATGGACAAAAAACAAAAGATGACAACAAGGAGGAGTAGGTTCCTGACTTAAAAAGGGGCAGTTAATTTGGAGAGAGGAAGAGGAGGTGGTTGGGAGCATGCTGTGGCCTGATTGTTAATGTCTTGTGCTGACAAACTGCGCAAATAAAAATTGAAGGAACACTTTCAAAACACATCAGATTTCAATGGGGGAAAAAAAATCATGCTGGATATCTATACTGATATGGACTGAGTATGTGTTTATGAATGAAAGGATACCACATCGTTTGATGGAAATGAAAATTATCAACTTACAGAGGGCTGAATTCAAAAACACCCTGAAAGTTTTAGTGGAAAGATGATGCAGTAGGCTAGTCCATTTTGCCGAAATTTTATTGCAGGAACTCAAAATCGTACTGAGTAATTTGTATGGCCCCCACGTGCTTGTATGCATGCCTCACACATTGGGGCATTCTCCTAATAAAAACGACGGATGGTGTCCTTGGGGGCACAGTCTAAGAATGCAACCTAGTGGCGTCAGATAGACTGAAACATAATGTACCAGAAGTGTTCTATTGGATTTAGGTCAGGCAAGCTTGGGGGCAGTCAATGGTATCAATTCCTTCATCTTCCAGGAAACTTCTTGCATACACTCGCCACATGAGGCCGGGCATTGTCGTGCACCAGGAGGGAACCCAGGACACACTGCACTAGCATAGGGTCTAACAATGGGTCTAAGGATTTCATACACGATACCTAATGGTAGTCAGGTGTTTTTGTCTTATCCTAGTTATTTCCCAATCTTGGTCCTGTGGCCCCCCCTGTGGCTACAGGTTTTTGTTCCAACCAGCTTCTGTTTTTAATTGGACTCCTGGGCTAATAAGTGAATTAATCCATTATTTACTAATTAGTGGCTCTGATGCTAAAGTACTTGCAGCCTTTGATTATTCAGTGTTGTTTGCTAGCATGTCTGCTCTTCTCATGTTTTAATTGTCATTAATAAGATACAATGAAGGGGAAAAACTGCACAGAGGAAAGGGCAAAATAAAATGAAATCATCAAAAGAGAGTTAAGCATTTAAATCTATAGCAAAGCAGAAATATTTCTAAATGTCTTATAAATTTAAAAAGTCATGCTGCTGTGCTTTTCTGAATGTAGAATACAGTAATCCCTCCTCCATCGCGGGGGTTGCGTTCCAGAACCCCCTGCGAAAGGTGAAAATCCGTGAAGTAGAAACCATATGTTCATATGGTTCTTTTTATATATTTTAAGCCCTTATAAACTCTCCCACACTATTATAAACATTTCCCGCACAATTATACAGCATAAACCCTTTGTATTCTCTTAGATATTAGGTAAGATTCGTTGAAATTATGTATGTAAACACAGTTTATTATACAGTAAAACCTAAATATTATTTTAAAGATATCGAGCGTCTCCGATATCACATACGTTACAGCCATTACGACAGACAGGCCACCAGCAATAAAAACGTACAATGCAAGAAAAATTGTATACAGTAAAATGTGTGTACAGTGACACTAAACTATGTACATGTAATAAGTACTGTACGTAGATAATTAATTATGGTTACTCACCAACAATGACACAACGACTTGTCCGATAACGATGAGTTTAATTTTACTGCACAACAAAGGGATAGCGTTACAGCTCTTCTAAAGGAGCCTCTTCAGGCAACTGTGTAGCACGCCGTTGTTCTTCTTCCAGCGATCTTCAGTCCAAATCCCTAAAGCAGATTCCCATCCAGACTACTCGCCTTCACGTCCACTTGCAACTCGTTTTGCGCCCTGGTTAAAGGACACTGCGGCCGTAGATCTTATATGCTTTTCCTCCTTTTTAAATAAAAAGAATTGTGGACTCATTGATGCCGTAATGGTGTCCTGCAGCGGTGTAGCTGTTCCCTTCCTTCAACATATCCAAAACTTTACACTTTTACCTTTTCTGCAATCATTTGAATCTTCTGTTGGCGCTTGGACACGGCCCCCTGAAGCAGTAGCAGAAGCACGTTAATGCTGAATGAGTGAGATGAGACTTCCTAGTTAATGCAACACTCCGTCGCTGAGCCAATCAGCACACAGGAACTTAACTGTGTGCTCTGATTAGGTAGCTTCTCAGTCATCCGCCAATAGTGTCCCCTGTATGAAATCAACTGGGCAAACCAACTGAGGAAACATGTACCAGAAGTAAAAAGACCCATTGTCCGCAGAAACCTGCGAAGCAGTGAAAATCCGCTGTTATATATGTAGATATGCTTACATATAAAATCCACGATAGAGTGAAGCCGCAAAAGTCAAAGCGCGATATAGCGAGGGATTACTGTTCAAGAAAATATATACCAGCTAATTAAATGAGATCATGCTATCAGTGTGTTGTAACTGATGAAGAATCTGGTTGGAACAAAAACCTGCAGTCACAGTGGGGTCACCAGGACCGAGGTTGGGAAACACTGGTCTAGCCTGTAGAGAGGTCTGTGTATTTCTCCATAGATATGCTGACCCACCATCAAACCGGTCATGCTGAACAATGTTACAGGCAGCGTAGCGTTCTCCATGGCTTCTCCAGACCCTTTCACGTCTGTCACATCTGCTCAGGGGTGAATCTGTTCTCATTTGTGAAAAGCACAGGGGGGCAGTGGTGGACCTACCAATTCTGGGTATTCTATGGCAAATGCCACTCAAGCTCCATGGTGCCAGGGCAGTGAGCACAGGGGCCAACTAGGAGGATGTCGGACCCTCAGGCCACCCTCATGAAGTCTGTTTCTGATTGTTTGGTCAGAAACATTCACACCAGTAGCCTGCTGGAGGGGTAATTTTGTAGGGCTCTGGCAGTGCTCATCCTGTTCCTTCTTGCCCAAAGATGCAGATACCAGTCCTGTTGATGGATTAAGGACCTTCCACGAACCTGTCCAGCTCTCCTAGAGTATCTTCCTGTCTCCTGGAATGTCCTGCATGTCCTTGAGACTGTGCTGGGAGACACAGCAAACCTTCTGACAATGGCATGTATTGATGTGCCATCCTGGAACAGTTGGACTACCTGTGCAACCTCTGTAGGGGTCCAGGTACGCCTTATTCTACCAGTAGTGACACTGACAAATGCAAAACTAGTGAAAAAACAGTCAGAAAAGATGAGGAGGGGAAAATGTCAGTGGCCTCCACCTGTTTAAACCATTCTGCTTTGGGGGGTCGTCTCATTGCTGCCCCTCTAGTGCACCTGTTTTTAATTTCATTGAAAGTGATTAACAACCCCTTCTGCTGCTTAACTGACCAGATCAATATCCTAGAAATTTCATTGACTTGATGCTATACTCTGATCAAAAAGTGTTTCTTTTAATTTTTTGAGCAGTATATATCAGGCCAATATTTGGTCTCTGCATATGCATTGGTATTGGTTGAACCTGCTCCAGAATTACGATGCTGAAACTCCCCAAAGCAAAGCATGTTTGTAATGTTATTTTTTCTATTGTAAAAGACCTCTGTTTGGAAGGCTGCTTCCCCTTGACTTATATGTGCAATGAAAGTAAACTAATTGAGCCTTAACAATGTACATGCTAAACAATTTCATGTGCTAACAATTTCACTTGCTAACCTTTGGCCCAAATTCATCATCCATGGAACTGTCAATAAGCTAACATTTTACAGAGGAATGCATAAAACCATTCATTGAGTTTCTGTGAAGTCAAGTTTTTCTGTTAACATTGTGCATTTAATGTTTTTCTACATTTCCCTAACTGCCAAAAATGGTCACTGCACATAGTTTTGCTTTCAAATGATTATACATTTGTCTTTTATATGCCTTAACAATTGCTTTATAGAGTACTTTCACTTTGACAGTTTGCATATAAACCATTCACCACCATTCCAGTGTTTGTTTCTTCTCAAAGTGATTTTAAATCATTATTGTAATTTTTTAAAATGCCTCGCCTTCTAGCTTTAGACATAGGAATGGTTTGGCTTTCCAAGGCATAGCAACTTTTAGTTTGTTTGTCAATAAATTAATGCCAACCCACTGTGTTTCCCCTTAACTCATCAGTGCGCTTTCAAAGTGGCAGCTCCTTCTCCCAAAACTTAAGTGCAAAGAACCTGCATATGTTCCACTGGCATTTGAGTGAATCATACTTCATATGCAAATAAGCTTCCAAAATGCCTACTTTTACTTGTCAAATGAATTGTTGTTTCTTTGCATTGCAAAATCTTTGTTATATATCTTTAAATGCAGATATGCTTACAATACTCAGGACTAATTAAGTTATTTGTTGTAGTTATTTTATTGACACTGTATGTATATTATGTGGTCGTTACTGGCCCTTTACAATGTTTGAGAAAAGGCATAGAAATAAAGTTTGCTGAGTTTGTTGCAGTTTAAAAGAATATATACAGATGTGTTTTGTCATGTATGCTCTGACATCGGTGGATGATATCTCGGTTCCTCACAGCTACACATGGTGGTTGATTGGTGCCTGCAAGGTGACACTGCTCTTGTCATGGGTGACTTCAGTGAATGGTGAAACTGGCTCAATTTTCCTCAGCTTTGCAAAAGGTCAGGGGCTGCGGATCACGGGATCCTGGTTCCAGTGCCCTGAGCCGCATCGTTGGACTTAGTACTCCAATACTGGTGGTGTGATGAGGAGATTGATCACATCTTTGTGGGCAGACGGTGGAGGGCACCTACAGAATTCCAGGGTCTACAGAAGTGCCAGGTTGTGAATTCTGACCACAGACTTGTTGCTACTCTAAAGATTCAGCTTAGGTCCAGTAGGCTTTCACATAGTAGGAGAATGAGGCTGGACATGGCCAGAGTCCAAGATCATGCTGTTTCTAATGAGTTTAAATGCAATTTGTGTGAGGTATTTGCAGATTTGAGTGCGACTGCCGATCCTAATGTGATGTGGAAGACTTCCGTGACAAGAGTTGCTGAGGGTTATATTGGTGTTGCTGGTGTTCCCAGATGGTGGTATTTCATCTCACAGGCCACACTGAATATTATCGAGTAGAGTCACAGCGCATGGCTTGGTGGCACCTCTGGTCTGTACTGGGAACAGAGACAGACTGCTGCGAGGGCTCTGAAGGCAGATAGGGAGGCGTTTGTTAGAGGAAGCTGTGAGCAAGTGACACATCATTTATGGTCTAATGACCCACGTCCTGCTTACAGAGGAATCAAAGCATTATGTACATCTGAATCTGTTCCTTGGAGAGTCGCAGGCAAGGGTGGGTGATAGAGCAGTCCTTACCGATGACGCAGCAGTTGTGACCTGATAGGCTGGCTACTTTGAGCAGCTGTTTAAAGCTGATCCTCCGGCTAGGACTTTGGACATCTCTGAGTGCACAGTTGTTGAGGCTGATCCTCAAATTTGCTGTGAACCCACCCAGTCTCCCTGAGATTGCACAGTTTGGTGAACCAGGTGAGTGTAGGAAGGCGGCAGGCATCTGTGGTATCCAGTTGGTGCTAAGGCTGTCCTTCTGGCATTGCAAGCAAACTTTGGTTCCATTTGGGAGACGGGCGTATTCCCAACTGACTGGAAAAATGGGACTTGTCATCCCTATCTGGAAAGAGAAGGGTGACGTGGATTGCGGAAAGTACAGGGGGATAACTTGTTCATCTACCAGTGACTGGAGCAGTCTGGTTTTAGACCTAAAAGGTATACCATCGACCTGCATTGTGGCACTGAGGACTCTCATCAAAGACAAATGCAAAAGGCGGAGTGGTGGCTCTGAGGCTAGGGATCTGCACTGGCAATCGGATGGTTGCCGGTTCGAATCCCGTAAATGCCAATAGGGACTCTGCTCTGTTGGGCCCTTAAGCAATGTCCTAAACCTGCAATTGCTGAGCGCTTTGAGTAGTGAGAAAAGCGCTATATAAATGCAAAGAATTATTATTATTATTATTATTATTAAATATTGTCAGCCTTTGTTGATTTTCTTAAAGTGTTCGACTCAGTTGATCGAGTTTGTCCTTTGGTACATCCTGAGACTTTGCGGGATCACCCTGAAGTTGCCTACAAAACCATCATATTTCAAATAGATTGACACACTCCATGACATACATATTTAATTATTTAATGGCAAAAGACTGCCCTTGGCATTTACTTATTTTTAAAGTAAGTTGATGTTGATTTGAAAGCCTTCTAAAATTAATATTTGAATTGGTGAAGTTTTATATGGGTAAATTACCTTGTAAAGGAAGGGAAGGATGTTAAATGATGAAGCAAATAATGTTATAATAAACTGATTATTTAACATCCTTTTAAATTACAAAAATCTTGCAGGGCTTTGCAAGAAACATGGTATTAAACATTTGCTACAAAAAACCTACTAAGGAATTTCCAATGAAAAGGAGTTATGATGATGTGTCACCAACATTCAGTTATTCTACAAACATCCAACTACAAATGTCACCAACATCCAGCTCCTTCCCAAACATCTGGATCTTCCATGTTCTGTAGGCTGCAGCAAGGACAGTCTTGTCAGCTTAGCTGTTCCTTTTGGATAGTCTGTGGGTCATTAGGCAATGCAACCTGCACCCACAGAATATAAAATGTAGCACAATGAAGAGGAAGAGAGGAAAGAATGAGAAAGAAAAAGAGAGCAATGGGAAAGAAAAATCAAGGAGGAAGAATAGGACCAAACAAGGAGTCGGAACAGGGGTATGAATTGGTGCAGCTGATGGGAGGCAAGGTGATTGAAAAGATGCCCCATGGGGAGCAAGAGGAACTGCTTTTAGGGAAGGTCAGTCCTGCTGAGGTTCCAGGTAGCAGGAGCAGCAGAAGGGATTGAAGGGTCTACCAACTAACGCCTATGGGATGATGGAGCCAGGTTTTGGGCATCCCAGCAGGTGATCTACTGAGGTGGCTATGACGAAAGCCATTTTAAAGGATGACTGCGCTTGTTGGTATATTTGCCTGCTGAGAGACCTAATGGATTAACCAGAGAGGCAAGAGAAAGACATACTGATGCTCACGGGAGAAAAGAACAGAAGTACCCTGATTTTAACTCCCAAGTTTTTATTGGTGATTTTAACATTAGTTTTTATTTTTATTGATTGATTTTTAACTTCCACAGACCACTTATTTGTATTGGAATATTTATTAGATTATTTATTTATTTGATTGAAGAATGTACTGCACTTTACTTATTTCATCACTGTTATAATAAATTGCACTGGGCTTCTTTGATGCACCAACCTTGCTTGTTCAAAAGTCCTCATTGCCCTAGACATGTTGGTCATGACTAATGATGATTCAGCTTTAAGGAGATGCCAAGGTTGCATGAGTAACTTGGAGTTTTCAAAGATTTGCATCATTAGTTTTGAATTATTCAAATTAAAATATATCAATAAAATAGCACTTTTATCCACCCTAGGGAACATAAATCTAACTTAAACTATTTTTGCCTGTACATTATCTGTACTAAGCATGTGTGAACCCTTTGCCATGAGTTTCGTGAAACAACAGAAATGTTCAGGAACTTTCCTGAACTCGGGGAAATACATTGAAGTCAATGAGGAAGGAGGAACTGAATTAGTTTTGATTGTATTATAGGGGTCTTCTAAGCGTCCCCGAGGGCTAGAGAAGCATCAACCAATTATGCTGGACTGATTATTGTGGCCAAAAATGTCATCTAAGCTGTGGGGCATTAGTTCTAACCAATGCGCACTCTGCCTCAAACAAAAGATGCGTATGCAACAATAATCACAAACAAAAGGCCTCAAACTATCATTAAGTTAAAAAAAGGAGGGCTCCTTTAAGGTTTGTTTTAACTTGTCAATGTACCACGGGTCTAATTGTGCATGCATTTGGTGGACATTCACAATTTGCCATGCCGCATGAGGGAGAGGAAATGAAGGCACAGTGATCAGAATTATATACTTGGTTGGAGAGGTTGACTTGTTTTGAGCATTGGAGTACTGGCAATAAATGTATACATATTGGTGTGTACTGGAAAACCTACAGAGCCTGTGATGCAAAGGATCAGAATTGTATACTCAAGGGATTTTCCCTATCTGCCTACATAGCAAGATACATAACATGTTTAATCCAGCAGTGAAGACACAATGTACAATGAATCTGCAGAACAACAAAGTGTTTTCATAATATTCTCATGGTCATGGCTAATGTATCCCTCAGATGAAAACACTCACTCATTCCACACACTCCACTCACTCACTCACCCACCCATCCATCCATCCAAAGCATGCAGGATGCAAATTTGGCTGGAGTTCCAATTGCGTAATGACATCATGCATGCACAAAGTAGTTCAGACAGTACTAGCATGAGGTGGAGTGTGGTTAAAGTATGCATGCTTCAAAGTTTTGTGCAGGTAGAATCAGGTATTGACATCATGGCTGCTACAGCTTTTCAGCTCTACAGACCTTACAAAACATCATGGGACTCTAGAAAAAATATTTTGCCTAATATTGGCCACATGGCCAGGAAGTAGGTTGCCAGCGATCCATCAAATTGACTGGGAAAAATGCTTTGCTGATTTTTGCTGATCAACCCTTATCTGAACCTTAATATTTGCTTAACAATTAAATCTTCTTTATTTGTTCCTAACTTATTCACAGAGATCTGATGGTAGTCTTTCATTTCATCTTTTTAAATCTCCAGTCAATTTTAATGTTTCCAAGTCCTGATGACAATCTCTGTGTATTGAAGGTTGTATTGGAATTGTCGAGGTACAAAACTTTGTCATGTTGTAAGCATTACCTCAATTACATATGTAAAATACATGTTAAATCCTGGTAACACTGTGTTTGTTTTGTGAATGTAGCGATATTATATCTTTCTACTTGCTACATTATACAATTGGTTAAAAAGCATCTGTCCTGTCATCACACATTATGGTTCTGAGCTTCTTTCACATAAAATGTATATGACTTTTCTCATGGTGGGCAAAAATTGCAACAAGGTTTTCTATATCTCATTTTCTTGCTGTTAAGTGGCTCTGTCTACAGTCTCAAAATGCTAATACTGTGAGTTTTATTTCTCAATGAAATTTCAGAAAGATTTTTACTGCACTACATTTTTACTTTTTATGATGAAATTTGTTTGTGATTGGTGGTTATCAATAAAATGGAAAATAATGAGGTTATAAAGAGTTAATCAGGAAATGTGATACCATACCAGCCTACATATGTTTGTCATAAACAAATACTTAAAGAAAAATATAAATAGAAAAAATCTGAGGATCAAGGGGTATTATATTCACTGTAGTCTTTTGATTAACTTACAAAATATACAAGCTATCAAATAATATTCTGTATTAGTTATAGGCAAACACTTGCAGTGACTATGGCACTCAAGGAATGAGACTGAAACCTCACTGTCATAATTTATACAAGTTACTGAAGCAGATGTGACTGTTGAAGAGTAAATGAGCCAAGTGATAAATTTGTTTTTTATTTCTTTTAGTAACACAACATGAGTGAAGATTTAAAGAAAAAATTGGATTTTCCAAGTTCACTTATTCAGATTCAGGTATTTTTTATTGCAATGATATATACTCAAGAAAAATTATAAAACTAAATGTGTAAAATGTAGATATTTTATCATGTGGCAATTCATTTGTTTAGGCTGTAAAGAGTCTTGTCAGTGCAGTGCTTAAAGAGAACCCTGAAAATGAGAAGATCTCAAAGTCATCCAACCAGGTGTGTATGAAATTTAAAACATAAATATCTATAATTATAAGAACATATTTTGTTCAGCTGATATGAAAGTTGGCATAACATTTCATTCCGTGGACCACCATGAGATCAGTCAGTTTTGATTTATATACTTTTGATTTAATTTTATACAAAAATATATTTTGTTCAAGCTTAATTTTACTCTTGCCATGTGCGTTAATTTTAATCAAATCAAAACTAATTACAGTAAATCATTTTGGTTAATTAAGTTCCCTTCTCTTTTACTCATATGTTCATATTTTTAGACATTTAAATGTTATTGCTTAGTATTTCAATGAAAATACTTATAAATGACTGTTTGCCCATTTGCTTAATTTGCTTTTATGGTTACAGGGTCAATGTTTACCCAAGCAGCATCATTTTAACAAATTATTGCAATAGTGTGTCTCCACAGGTAGGGTTGAGTACTTCTGTTTTAGAAAAATGTTGCATTGTTCAAACTTTTTTTTCTTGTTTATTAATCAGTGTACATCAATAAAGAAATATATTTTTCATTTAAGATTACTTTTCTATTACTTATTTCAGTCAATATGCAAATGGTTTGTGGTCTATAACATGATTTTCTTTTCTGTTTGATGGTAGTTTGACAAAGTCTTGTTGAAACAAGTCATTCATAAATCAGTAAATATATGATGTTTTGTTTCATTTCCTTGCTGTGTTCCCCTCAGAGTCCTGCCTTACAACTTTTGTGGGAAAGATGTTGTAGTGACAGTGTGGTTGTACAAGAAGCCTGCTGTGATGCTCTGGTGCAACTGGTAGTTCAGGGATCAAGCAGATATTCAGTATGTCATGAACAATATCCTCAATCTTATTCCATCAGCCAGGTATTTCTGTTTCACTTTGTATTTAATACATTATGTAGACATTTTAAGTTTAACTGTACATTTGGAGTAGCTTTCACTTATTTGTTTTTATTAATATTATGGCGCTTTATACTTTAATAGTAAATTGTCTCTTTAATGTTTTATGTTGCATTTTGTCTACATTTATGTAGGATTTACAGTGCATCCGGAAAGTATTCACAGCGCATCACTTTTTCCACATTTTGTTATGTTACAGCCTTATTCCAAAATGGATTAAATTCATTTTTTTCCTTAGAGTTCTGCACACAACACCCCATAATGACAACGTGAAAAAAGTTTACTTGAGGTTTTTGCAAATTTATTAAAAATAAAAAAACCGAGAAATCACATGTACATAAGTATTCACAGCCTTTGCTCAATACTTTGTCGATGCACCTTTGGCAGCAATTACAGCTGCAAGTCTTTTTGAATATGATGCCACAAGCTTGGCACACCTATCCTTGGCCAGTTTCGCCCATTCCTATTTGCAGCACCTCTCAAGCTCCATCAGGTTGGATGGGAAGCGTCGGTGCACAGCCATCTTAAGATCTCTCCAGAGATGTTCAATTGGATTCAAGTCTGGGCTCTGGCGGGGCCACTCAAGGACATTCACAGAGTTGTCCCTGAAGCCACTCCTTTGATATCTTGACTGTGTGCTTAGGGTCGTTGTCCTGCTGAAAGATGAACCGTCACCCCAGTCTGAGGTCAAGAGCGCTCTGGAGCAGGTTTTCATCGAGGATTTCTCTGTACATTGCTGCAGTCATCTTTCCCTTTATCCTGACTAGTCTCCCAGTCCCTGCCGCTGAAAAACATCCCCACAGCATGATGCTGCCAACACCATGCTTCACTGTAGGGATGGTATTGGCTTGGTGATGAGCGGTGCCTGGTTTCCTCCAAACGTGACGCCTGGTATTCACACCAAAAAGATCAATCTTTATCTCATCAGACCAGAGAATTTTCTTTCTCATGGTCTGAAAGTCCTTCAGGTGCCTTTTGGCAAACTCCAGGCAGGCTGCCATGTGCCTTTTACTAAGGAGAGGCTTCCGTCTGGCCACTCTACCATATAGGCATGATTGGTGGATTGCTGTAGAGATGGTTGTCCTTCTGGAAGGTTCTCCTCTCTCCACAGAGGACCTCTGGAGTTCTGACAGAGTGACCATCGGGTTCTTGGTCACCTCCCTGACTAAGGCCCTTCTCCCCCGTTTAGATTGCCGGCCAGCTCTAGGAAGAGTCCTGGTGGTTTCGAACTTCTTCCACTTACGGATAATGGAGGCCACTGTGCTCATTGGGACCTTCAAAGCAACAGAAATTTTTCTGTAACCATCCCCAGATTTATGCCTCGAGACAATCCTGTCTTGGAGGTCTACAGACAATTCCTTTGACTTTAGATAGATAGATAGATACTTTATTAATCCCAAGGGGAAATTCACATACTCCAGCAGCAGCATACTGATAAAAACAATATTAAATTAAATGTGATAACAATGCAGGTATACAGACAGACAATAACTTTGTATAATTTTAACGTTTAACCCCCGGGTGCAATTGAAGAGTCGCATAGTGTGGGGAAGGAACGATCTCTTCAGTCTGTCAGTGGAGCAGGACATTGACAGCAGTCTGTCGCTGAAGGTGCTCCTCTGTCTGGAGATGATACGATTTAGTGGATGCAGTGGATTCTCCATTATTGACAGGAGCCTGCTCAGTGCCCGTCGCTCTGCCACGGATGACAGACTGTCCAGCTCCGTGCCTACAATAGAGCCTGCCTTCCTCACCAGTTTGTCCAGGCGTGAGGTGTCCCTCTACTTTATGCTGCTTCCCCAGCACACCACTGCGTAGAAGAGGGCGCTCACCACAACCGTCTGATAGAACATCTGCAGCATCTTATTGCAGATAGATACTTTATTAATCCCAGGGGGAAATTCACATATTCCAGCAGCAAAAAATATTAAATTAAAGAGTAATAAAAAATTCACGTAAAAAAAAAAAGACAATAACTTGAATAATGTTCAACGTTTACCCCCTCTGGTGGAATTGAAGAGTCGCATAGTTTGGGGGAGGAATGATCTTCTCAGTCTGTCAGTGGAGCAGGACAGTGACAGCAGTCTGTCGCTGAAACTGCTCCTCTGTCTGGAGATGACACTGTTTAATGGATGTAGTGGATTCTCCATAATTGATAGGAGCCTGCTGAGCGCCCTTCGCTCTGCCACAGATGTTAAACTGTCCAGCTCTATGCGAACAATAGAGCCTGCCTTCCTCACCAGTTTGTCCAGGCGTGAGGCATCCTTCTTCTTAATGCTGCCTCCCCAGCACACCACTGCATAGAAGAGGGCACTCGCCACAACCATCTGATAGAACATCTGCAGCATCTTACTGCAGATGTTGAAGGATGCCGGTCTTCTAAGGAAGTACAGGCGGCTCTGTCCCTTTCTTGCACAGAGAATCAGTATTGGCAGTCCAGTCTAATTTATCGTCCAGCTGCACTCCTAGGTATTTATAGGTCTGCACCCTCTGCACACAGTCACCTCTGATGATCACGGGGTCCATGAGGGGCCTGGGGTCTCCTAAAATCCACCACCAGTTCCTTGGTTTTGCTGGTGTTCAGTTGTAGGTGGTTTAAGTCGCACCATTTAACAAAGTCCTTGATGAGGTTTCTATACTCCTCCTCCTGCCCACTCCTGATGCAGCCCACGATAGCAGTGTTGTCAGCAAACTTTTGCACGTGGCAGGACTCCGAGTTATATTGGAAGTCCGATGTATATAGGCTGAATAGGACCGGAGAAAGTACAGTCCCCTGCGGCGCTCCTGTGTTGCTGACCACAATGTCAGATCTGCAATTCCCGAGACGCACATACTGAGGTCTGTTTGTAAGATAGTCCACGATCCATGCCACCAGGTATAATCTACTCCCATCTCTGTCAGCTTGTCCCTAAGGAGCAGAGGTTGGATGGTGTTGAAGGCGCTAGAGAAGTCTAGAAACATAATTCTTACAGCGCCACTGCCTCTGTCCAAGTGGGAGAGGGATCGATGTAGCATATAGATGATGGCATCTTCCGCTCCCACTTTCTCCTGGTATGCAAACTGCAGAGGGTCGAGGGCGTGTTGGACCTGTGGCCTCAGGTGGTGAAGCAGCAGCCGCTCCATGGTCTTCATCACATGTGATGTTAGAGCGACAGGCCGGAAGTCATTCAGCTCACCAGGACGTGATACCTTTGGGACTGGGGGTGATGCAAGATGTTTTCCAAAGCCTCGGGACTTTCCCCTGTTCCAGGCTCAGGTTGAAGATGCGCTGTAGAGGACCCCCCAGCTCTGATGCACAGACCTTCAGCAGTCGTGGCGATACTCCATCTGGACCTGCTGCTTTGCTGGCACGAAGTTTCCTCAGCTCTCTGCTCACTTGCGCTGCTGTAATTGTGGGTGGGGATGTCTCTCCTATGTTGGTATCAGCAGAAGGATGTGTAGAGAGTGCAGTACTCCGAGGTGAGAGTGGGTTAGGGTGGTCAAACCTGTTAAAGAAGATGTTCATTTGGTTTGCTCTCTTCACGTCTCTCTCGATGGTGGCACCCCGCTTCGAGCTGCAGCCAGTGATGATCTTCATCCCATCCCACACTTCCTTCATGCTGTTGTTCTGCAACTTCTGCTCCAGCTTTCTCCTGTACTGCTCCTTCGCCGCCCTGAGCTGGACTCGGAGTTCCTTCTGCACGCGCTTGAGCTCATGCTGATCACCGTCTTTAAAGGCCCTTTTCTTCTGGTTCAAAAGGCCCTTGATGTCACTTGTAATCCATGGCTTGTTGTTAGCATAGCAGCGTACAGTTCTTACTGGAACTAAAGTGTCCATACAGAAGTTGATGTAGTCAGTAGTGCAGTCAACAACCTCCTCAATGTTCTCACTATGTGATCCCTGCAGGATATCCCAGTCTGTAGTTCCAAAACATTGTCTCAGAGCATTCTCAGCCTCTGGGGTCCACTTCCTGAATGATTGTTTGGTTACAGGTAGGACTCTCACTTTTGGTTTGTAGTGAGGCTGAAGCAGAACCAGGTTATGATCTCCTTTCCCAAGCGCAGGCAGCGGGGTGGCACTGTATGCGTCTTTAACGTTTGCATACAGTAAATCAATAGTCTTATTTCCCCGGGTGTTGCAGTCCACATACTGGGAGAATGCAGGTAATATTTTGTCCAGCGTCACATGGTTAAAGTCTCCAGCGATTAGCACAAGTGCCTCGGGGTGCTGCATTTGTAACTTAGCAACAGCAGAATGGATGATGTCACTCGCTATCTCCACGTCCGCCCGAGGAGGAATATACACGATGACAACAATGACTTGTCCAAAACTCTCTGGGCAAGTAATAGGGACGCAGACTTATGGCCAACAGTTCGATGTCCCTGCAGCAAGTGGAGATTTTGACTTTAACATGTCCAGAGTTACACCACCGTGTATTAACAAAGAGAGCGAGTCCTCCTCCTTTGTGCTTCTCACAGGTACTTGCGTCTCTGTCTGCTCTAACTGTGCTAAACCCGGGTAGCTCCACATTAGCATCTGGGATGGTGTTAGTTAGCCACGTTTCGCAGAAACACAACAAACTGCATTCTCTGTAGGTTCTGACATTTTCACCAGAGGCAGCCAGTTCGTCGATCTTATTTGAGATTGAGTTCACATTCCCCAGAATAACAGAAGGCACCGAAGGCTTAAAACGCACTTTCTCGCAAGCTGCTTCATTTTTAGCTTAGTGCCGGCTCTGCTGCCACGATACCGCCTTCTTACCTCGTCAGGTAAATGGGGAACCACACCGGCACTGGCATTTGATCTCAGCGCTCGAAGTTGAGTACTTGAATAGGCGAGTCTCGGCGTATAAAAATCCATGCCCATGTTGTAAAAGTAGTATGTCCAGGGAACGAATCCATATAAAATAAAGTGGTAGGAGTGATCAATAAATAAAAATAGAAAAATAAAAGTAGAAAAATACACATACACATATAGTCCCTACACGGAGCTGCTGAAAAGGCTGCCACTCTCGGCGGCGCCGGATGTTATTAGGATGTTGAAGGACCAGCCTTCTAAGGAAGTATAATCGGCTCTGTCCTTTCTTACACAGAGCATCAGTATTGGCAGTCCAGTCCAATTTATCATCCAGCTGCACTCCCAGATATTTATAGGTTTGCACCCACTGCACACAGTCACCTCTGATGATCACAGGGTCCATGAGGGGCCTGGTCCTCTTAAAATCCACCACCAGCTCCTTGGTTTTGCTGGTGTTCAGTTGTAGGTGGTTTGAGTCGCACCATTTAACACTAGAATTACCAGAGCCTACGAAAAAACTCGTAGATCCGGCCCACCTTAAATCGCTTCTTAAAACCGTTCTCGCCTCTCTGCCAGCATCTTTTGTCATCTAAATGTACTGATAAAGACATGCTGCCAGCAGCCGGCTATTCCATCCCCCCCACCGACTTAGAACGTAAACGAACTTCTCCCAGCTCATGCCTTGATTGATTATCTGGGAGTGAGTGGAGTTTTAGAATGGAAATAATAAATCGCTATTTGGAACACACGCATTTCATGTGTGTTGCGTTTCTGCAGTAATCTGTGTAAACACATTTTTAAAACAGAAACGTTTTTTATATTCTAGTAACAAATGACAAAATGTAGGCATAAACTATATAATGTATGAAGCCTGAAGTCCAAATATCAAAGAAACACTTTCACAAAAGGTACAAAAAAAAAAACGCCGCCGCCAAAAAAAGCTGCCTTAGTGTGAGACATTGACACCTATTTACTATGATTGCCACCGTGGCGCAACAGTATCAGTTGCTGACTGGCAATCAGAAGGTCATGAGTTCGATCCTGCGTGACTCCCTTATGAGAAGTGAAGTGTTCTTATTTTTACTATTTTAGAATAAAAAGATACATTTGATTTCAGGTCTGTAACAGCCGGTGTAATTTATGATATTTGCAAAGGTTAGCTTTGTTTTTTTTTTTTTTTTTTAATTCACTTTTCATTGTCTCAGTCATGTTCAGGATCCTTCCCTACCCCATGTAAAAGTGTAATAAAACAAGTGCACTTTTATTCAAGAATATAACCGAAGAAAAAAGAAAGCAAGTTACAGTAGGGCGGTTGATATGACAGCTTGCGTGGTGCAATGCTAAGAACTGCTGATTTCCATTCTGTGCTATATAACTGTTAACATTTGAATCTGATGATTGCATATAGCGCTGTCTTATTCAGTGTGCGCAAGAACATGCAGGTGGCCAGTTGCTGCATGCTACAACGCACATTTTAAAAAAGAAAGAGACAAATATATGTGAAGAAATCATTTATGACGCGAATAGTACCAATCAGAAAACATCTTCGAAGTAATGCAATATTATTTGAAAACAAACAGCGTCAGGTTGGGTGTGAAGTTATACTGGCGCTGTTTGAGTCAGATCAGAAGCTGAATAAGCTGAACAAGCTCCTGTTCTGACTCTAAGTAAAAAGCATGAATTAATTAACAGAAATAAACGCGATCGACATTTTAAACTTAACGATTTACAGTGCATACCAATTTATAAATTTTATGTCCGTTTTCAGTAGTAAGCTGCTCTTTTGGGTGGGGGGGGGGGGTGTTAGAGCGTGTGAGCTTATTCAGTGCTGAAAACGGCAAATATAGGAGTGAGTGAGATCGAACCGGGAAATCTTGATCACACTTGGTTTGCGTCTGTACTTGCGCTGTTTCTTAGACTCAGATCGGGGGTGGGGATGCTAGAGCGCGTGAGCTTATTCAGTTCTGCTGGATCAACGCATATGTTGATCTTTTTTTCTTTCAGTAATAGCGCCAACATAAATCCACACCCGATCTGACGCTGTTCGTTTTCAAATAATATTGCATTAGTGCGATGATGTTTTCACATATATTGTCTCTTTCTTTCAGGTGTGTAATAGGAACCACAGCATAGAGAGAAGCGTGTACATTGTAACAGGTACACACGTTGTAAATGTAGGAAAGACTATCCTTGCGTGTGTGTGAACAGTTAACATTTGAATCTGATTATTGCATATAACGCTGAACTTACTGCTCTGTACTATTCTATCCTCTGCATGTCCTGGAGTACAAAAGAAACAGCATACAGCAACATGTGGGGACTGGCAAGATCGGGAAAAAAAAATACGCATTCACTGATTAAAAAACGCAAGATGTTATGCGAATGAATATGAATAATATGAATAATGTTGCATCCGTGCCACAAAGTTTTCCGAAATGTACTATACAGGTCATCCATCCATCCATTTTTCCAACCCGCTGAATCCGAACACAGGGTCACGGGGGTCTGCTGGAGCCAATCCCAGCCAACACAGGGCACAAGGCAGGAAACAATCCTGGGCAGGGTGCCAACCCACCGCAGACACACACAAACACACCCACACACCAAGCACACACTAGGGCCAATTTAGAATCGCCAATCCACCTAACCTGCATGTCTTTGGACTGTGGGAGGAAACCGGAGCGCCCGGAGGAAACCCACGCAGACACGGGGAGAACATGCAAACTCCACGCAGGGAGGACCCGGGAATCGAACCCATGTCCCCAGATCTTCCAACTGCGAGGCAACAGCGCTACCCACTGCGCCACCGTGCCGCCCTATACAGGTCATAAAATGAATAATTCCAAATATCATATATACCTACGTCTGTGTTTTTTTGTTGTTTTGACATCATTCACCATAAGGTGCACTCTAATTCAGCATGAGCAGGAACACTCAATAAAACCGAATAAAAAAATCAAGTGACGGTGAGATACGAAGAAGGCAGATTCGCCAGCGTTTGTGTGTCAGCTTTTATCCCTCCAGATGAGAGAATGTCCAGTTCCATTGTCTCAAAACACCACTCACTATCTCCAGTTATTCCGTTTCAAATAAAAAATAACTGCGTCAGATCCCTGGTGGGGGGGGTTACGGGGGGGGGGGGTAGGTATGTATCGTGATTTAGAGAGAATAAAAGTTAAAAAAAACGGTAACTTTTACAAGTCCTATAAATGCACACCGTGTGTTATAGATGCAAACCAAATGTATGTGTGTACTGTATAATATTAACAAAAAGAGGAGCTCACTACTGAAAACGGCAGATATAGGAGTGAGGTGGGGATCGAACCGGGGACTCTCAATTACAAGTCAGCAAATCTTACCGCTACGCCATGGAAGCTATTGTATCAGTCTTGAACCTTTTGTGGAAGTGTTTTTACTTGATCTTTGGACTTCAGGCTTCATACATTATATAGTTTATGCCTACATTTTGTCATTTACTACTAAAATATGAAAAACGTTTCTGTTTTAAAAATTTGTTTAAACAGATTGCTGTAGAAATGGAACACACATGAACTGTGTGTGTTCCAAATAGCGATCTATTATTTCCACACTAAAACTCCAGCAGTTCAGGTCACTCCCAGATAATCAAACAAGGCAAGAGCTGGGAAAACTTAGTGAACGCTCTGCGACGGTGGGGGATGGAATAGCCGGCTGCTTGCTGGCTCGTCTTAATCGGCACATTTAGAAGACAAAAGAGAGCTGCGAATGGTTTTAAGGTGGGCCGGATCTACGAGTTTTTTTTGTAGACTCTGGTAATTCTAGTGTTAACAAAGTCCTTGATTAGGTTCCTATACTCCTCTTCCTGCCCATTCCTGATGCAGCCCACGATAGCAGTGTTGTCAGCGAACTTTTTGCACGTGGCAGGACTCCGAGTTGTATTGGAAGTCCGATGTATATAGGCTGAACAGGACCGGAGAAAGTACAGTCCCCCTGCGGCGCTCCTGTGTTGCTGACCACAATGTCAGACGTGCAGTTACCGAGACGCACATACTGAGGTCTCTCTGTAAGATAGTCCACATCCATGCCACCAGGTATGAATCTACTCCCATCTCTGTCAGCTTGTCCTAAGGAGCATAGGTTGGATGGTGTTGAAGGCGCTAGAGAAGTCTAGAAACATAATTCTTACAGCACCACTGCCTCTGTCCAAGTGGGAGAGGGATCGGTGTAGCATGTAGATGATGGCATCCTCCGCTCCCACCTTCTTCTGGTATGCGAACTGCAAAGGGTCGAGGGCATGGAAGACCTGTGGCCTCAGGTAGTGAAGCAGCAGCTGCTCCATGGTCTTCATCACATGTGACGTCAGAGTGACAGGCCGGAAGTTGTTCAGCTCACTAGGACGTGATATCTTTGGGACGGGGGTGATGCAAGATGTTTTCCAAAGCCTCGGGACTCTCCCCTGATCCAGGCTCAGGTTGAAGATGCGCTGTAGATGACTCCCCAGCTCCAATGCACAGGCCTTCAGCAGTCGTGGCGATACTCCATCTAGACCCACTGCTTTGCTGGCACAAAGTCTCCTCAGCTCTCTGCTCACCTGCGCTGCTGTAATTGTGGGTTGGGGGAAACTCTCTCCTATGCTGGTATCAGCAGAAGGATGGTTGGAGGGTGCAGTACTCTGAGGTGAGAGTGGGTTAGGGTGGTCAAACCTGTTAAAAAAGTTGTTCATCTGGTTTGCTCTCTCCACATCTCTCTCGATGGTGGCACCCCACTTCGAGCTGCAGCCAGTGATGATCTTCATCCCATCCCACACTTCCTTCATGCTGCTGTTCTGCAACTTCTGCTCCAGCTTTCTCCTGTACTACTCCTTCGCTGCCCTGAGCCGGACTCGGAGTTCCTTCTGCACGTGCTTGAGCTCATGCTGATCACCGCCTTTAAAAGCCTGTTTCTTCTGGTTCAAAAGGCCCTTGATGTCTCTTGTAATCCATGGCTTGTTTTTAGCATAGCAGCGTACTGTTCTTACTGGAACTACAGTGTCCATACAGAAATTGATGTAATCAGTAGTGCAGTCAACAACCTCCTCAATGTTCTCACTATGTGACGTCCGTAGTTCCAAAGTATTCTCTCAGAGCCTGCTCTGCCTCAGGGGACCACTTCCTGAATGAGCGTGTGGTTGTAGGTAGCTCTCTCACTCTTGGTTTGTAGTGAGGCTGAAGCAGAACCAGGTTATGATCTGCTTTCTCAAGCACAGGCAGCGGGGGTGGCGCTGTATGCGTCTTTAACGTTTGCATACAGTAGGGTCAATAGTCCTATTTCCCCGGGTGTTACAATCCACATACTGGGAGAAGGCAGGTAATGTTTTGTCCAGTGTCACATGGTTAAAGTCTCCAGCAATTAGCACAAGTACCTCGGGGTGCTGCGTTTGTAGTTTAGCAACAGCTGAGTGGATGATGTCACTCGCTATCTCCACATCTGCCCAAGGAGGGATGTAAAGAGATGTAAACTTCATGCTTGGTTTGTGCTCTGACATGAACTGTCAACTGTGGGACCTTATATAGACAGGTGTGTGCCTTTCCAAATCATGTCCAATCAACTGAATTTACCAAAGGTGGACTCCAATTAAGCTGCAGAAACATCTCAAGAATGATCAGGGGAAACAGGATGCACCTGAGCTCAATTTGAGCTTCATGGCAAAGGCTGTGAATACTTAATGTACATGTGATTTCTCAATTTTTTTATTTTTAATAAATTTTCAAAAATCTCAAGTAAACTTTTTTCATGTTGTCATTATTGGGTGTTGTGTGTAGAATTCTGAGGAAAAAAATGAATTTAATCCATTTTGGAATAAGGCTGTAACATAACAAAATGTGGAAAAAGTAATGTGCTGTGAATACTTTCCGGATGCACTGTAATTCTTTAATTCTGCCCTTAAAAATATTTTTTTATCATGTGAAATAATTAAAAGTGCTTTATTTGTTGTTGACACTTAACAAGATAAAGTTAGGGAATTAATATTACAGTCAAATCCTTTTAAAATAATTACCCATGATATTGAGAGTGTTAAGCTTGTGATCCTTTTTTTAAAACAAACATACATATTAATGACGAGGTACAGCCTTCCATTTTCTGCAAATGGCTATTTTTTGTGTACTCTGCAAAGTCAGAACATCTCAAATGTTGTATTTGTTTATGAAAATGAGAATATAATATTCTAGTATTCAAAATGCTATCAAATTCTTCCAAGTAAATTGGAAACCATGTTGGTTAAGAATCTTTACCAAGAGCTCGTTGAAAAATAAGTAATAATAAGTTAAAGGATGATTAACTGTTTTAGAAGTTGTATTCAAATTTTATTGAATTACAAAAGTATGTGAGGCAGTATCTGCTAGATATTAAAGGGACTGACATGTTTCTTATTTCTGAGAATGCCTGGGAAAATTTAGTGATTCGTCTTACCTTTTTACCTTTTATTTTTATGTTAGGGCCATGATAAGGATCAGGCAGCAAATAGCTGTTCTAAAGTGCTTGTCTCTTTTTCACAGCAATCTTGTAAGACATCTGGGTTTTAGATAGACTCGGATTAATGAAATTTAAAATGTTTGAAGGTTCTGGAACAGTTTTGCTTCACAACAATCACATTTGACTACATATGTGTATGTTAAATATACATTTAAATCAGGCTACAAGACTGCCTGTCATCATTCATAAACAGCAATATAATGCAAAATATTAGACTGACGCATTGCATGCAAAATTAATGATTTAATTCCAGATTATTAGTTTTTATGGGGTTTTATTTGTGCTGTTTTTTTTTAATCTTTATATTGAGTATTTGTTTTTTAAAAGTAGAACAAACAACATGTAATACATAGTTCTATGCCTTAAGTGGCATTTACCTGTTTGCCTTAATTTGTTTTACACAATCATTCCCATCTCCATTTTTCCTTATAAATAATATTTTGGAAAACAAAGATTGGAAGAGAAAGATATGAGACCTAAGATTGCTCATACGGTACAAAAAGAAAAGGTGTATTTAAGTAATGTTGTTGAATAATGCAAGAATCCTTACTGAGTAAGCTTCTTTTTTAATTCATTTAGTGCAACATGTCTTCCAATTTTGTGAAGTAGATGAATGAAATAGAGTTCTAGTTAAGCAAAAACAGACAAAGAGCTTAAGTAGATAGTACTTAAATGAACAATTATGCTTGCACAAGTCTGCATTCTGTGAGTAATAATAAGGATCCTAATAAGAACTAACCCAGCTATGTAAATATTAATACAAAAATAGTGTGTCAGCGTAAAAACAATTTGAAGTATAAAAAATATAACATTTGTAATAAAAAAGAAAGCAATAGATGCATGAGTCTTAGATGGATTTGATCAAAAAATTGCGTGAATAGGTTTAACAATGAAAACACCAAAAAAGATAAAGTACTATAAATAATCAACAATGTTGCAATATGAATTGAGATAAAAATACATTTTTAATTGTCTTATTGTCGGACTTGATAAATGAGAAGCTAAAACATATTTGAGTACAAATTCACAGAAGTAATACTAGCAGTAGGGATTAAGAATGAAAGAGGGGAATCAATTTCTAAGTGACATCTGAATAACACACTTTGAAAAACTATGTGTAAAAGAAGGTAACCTAAACACTGAAGACTTTGAACCTGGCACAACAAAGTAAAAATTAAGAGATATTACAGAAACAGATACTTGAGAATAACTGATGCATTAAACAATAAACAATGATCAGGGCAGACAACATGTAGCAAGGAATGTTAATAAAAGAGAGACTAGGTTTTTGCTTATCTGGATTCTGTGTATCTGATAATGGTCATTTGTAGAACTTATTATTTTTAAATCAAAGAATTTACACTACAATTCAAAATTTTCATCTTGAAGTATATGTCTTTTAATTTGTAGGCTTACTGTAAGTACTTGTATGCTGTGTTTAATTTGAGAGAATGAGAACTAAAATGGTGAGTGTTAAAAATGGTCATTTATATGTGTGTGTATACATATGTAGACAGAGAGATTGATAGAATTTTATTTGTCCCCAGGCTTTTTACAGAAGCTCAAATAAATAAATAAATAAATAAATAAAATTATATTATGACAAACAACAAACCCCAAATATTCTACAGAATGAAGAAGACTAAAACAAAATATATATGAGGCATAACTGTTTTGCTGTATCTTGATTAATCCTGGCTTATCCACTTTATAATATAGGGCTAAAACCTGTTAAATCCCCTCATCTAGCAGGTATTCAGATGTACTCTTTTTATCATACTTGGTACAGTGTTTTGTCTCTTCTACACTACTTCAATTACATACTGTCTAGACACAAAAAAGAAGTTATTCAAACTTCCAGTGTATCGTTACTTGGTTGGTACTGAATGCTTTGACAATAGTTTTTTACTGCAACAGGTATACAGTGCTTGTGAATAGCTAAATATGACATAACTATTTATGAGCTGTTATTGTGTCTGTTCTTAGAGCTCAATATAATAATACTGGAATTCGGGAAATATGAAGTAAATCCAAATTAACCAGGTTAAGTGATGAAGTGCTGCTTAGAAAGCAGATTGTGTAATGAATCTGGCACAAACATTGCTTTGAACTACATGGAACTTACTGACATTGTATATGTTTGTAATTAACAACTCGTGCTTCTGTTTTGACAGTTGTGCACCAGTTACCTCTTCAAGTATCTTTGCACATATCCGCTGCTAACTTGTTGTTGCTATGTTTCCAAACACTAGAGTAGGGGTGTATGTGCAGTTTTTCAATCCAAAAGAAGAAAAAGCAACACAAAAATAACACTGTTTATGCATTTCATTATATAATAAGCAACTATATAACATATTTAGTTACTTTTTTATAATTAAAGAGTAATGTGACTAAGTTACTTTAAAAGTAACAATGTCCACACTGCATGGGAGACACAGATTCGTGGTGACCGATGAAGACCTCTGCGCAAAAAAAGAGTTACTGTTAATGACATTGGAGTGTAAAAAAGGGAAAAATCCAGAAGTCTTTTTGCCTGTGCAAATGCACATTTTTTAAGAAATCAGTTTTCTGTCTTAACTGGATTACTTATTCTGATTTTGTGTGTACATGTAAACACACTTCATGTTGCAACATTTCCTTAGGGATTATGTATGATTGATTTCTCTGTCCTGTCAGTGACTGTGTAGAGTTTTATTGATCTCTTTGTTTTTGTGGATTTCTCTCCCATGTTCCAAATATATGTAGATTAGTTAAATTGACTACTCCAGATGAGAGATATTCCTGGGCCTGGGGAAAAATATTCAGACATAAAAATATATTTGTCTACCTAAAGTTATACTTCTTTAGGAGTGGATTACAGAATGGGGAAGAAATCACAAGTGTACAAATAAACCCTAAGCACTGTAGGAAGCGGTTGAGACTTTAAATTAAGGAATTCACAAACTTCTGATCTCATATTAATTTTTGTCTCAGAACTGTCAAACTTCATGTCTTTCACCCCATCAGTCAGAAATGTTTAAGCAGTGTCTTGAGCATATTTCTCTGCTGGATCCTTTTGATCACATTCAGCTTCAAAAGGCATACTATCATGTAAGCTGTCTCAATAGGTTTTTGCTGTTTTTTATATTCGCACTAAAAATGTCACATGTTCTACTATGTAATAAGATTTTATTTTATTGCACTGTAAGTATATTGTAAAATAAAATGTTTTAAGGCTGTTTACTTAGTGAAAGGTGCTATATGAAATAACGATTGCCGGAAGACATTGGTTCAAGGTGGTGTGTTAGCAAGGCAGTATGGAAAGAGAACATATATGTAGTTTAGGATGCAGAGTGCACATGGCACTCTTTTGCAGCAGTGGCTTTGCTTTTATTGTGTTTTTTATTTTGGCATTAAAATTTGGCAATACACAATGCAAATATGGGTAAAATCAAACAAACAAATGTGAAGAATCTAATAATTCAGTATATTTAAAATTGAAATTAGGTAGCTAGAGTTAGAAGTTAAAAAGAAAATATCCATGGCCTATAGTGCATATCACCTAGTGTTGTTTAATTTTTGTAGTGTGTTCAACCCCCAAAGTTCTTTCCCAAGTCCATTATCTGTTCATTTTTCAGAGTTTCCTGGAGTTGATAGTGACTATCTGACCTCCCAACAATTAGTCAGATCTAAGCTAACTGCAGGAAAGGCTGAGTGGACTGGCATCAACAGCTGACAGAGCAGGGTCATCTGTAGCAAAACTGCACAGCCAAAATAAATAAAAGTGATCCATATTGTGTTGAGAACATGGTCTTAGTATTTATTTAGCACATCACACCTAAACATTCAGCCAAACGTAACAGTCTCTAAGAATGTAAAAGTAAATAATCCAGAATATTTTTTCTCACATGCTGTCTGCTTGTAACTATCAACAGAAATGAAAATAAGCAAATGTTATTAAATTGAGCTTTTTCTTTACACCTTTCAGTTAGTACAGCAGTTGTATTCAGGAAAGGAAAGTTTCTGCATGTAGGAGCACACCCTGACAAAAGTAGTACCAGTCCTCTTCTATAATATTTGCCACTACTTCTTATGCCTTGTGTGACAACTACTCCTCACGTTTGTACCATTTTTTTATAGGGCCCATTTTACACATAAAAATAGTCATGGTATTTTTTAAAATTTACAAAATGGTGCTTCACTTGAGAGCACAGTTTATCACTGCAAATTAATGCATACCATGAATGGATATAAAAATAACTCTTTTGAAAAATACTGAACTTGTAATAAAACTTGTACAGTCAGTGTTCAAAAATGTTCAGTATCCGTGAGAACAGTGCCGTAAAATGAACTAGTAATAAGGGCACTTTTATGTCATGTTGAATGATTTAGGATATGTTGAAATTCATATTAATTTAAACACAGAGTACTAACATGCCTTCCAGTGAGGAAGCAGAGCCTGGGGACTCGGAGGTGGGCTTCCCCATCTCTGGGAGTAAGGTCACCGAGGTGGTCAGAAAACTCCTTGGTGGCAGGACCCCGGGGGTGGATGAGATACGCCCGGAGTTCCTCAAGGCTCTGGATGTTGTGGGGCTGTCTTGGTTAACACGTCTCTGCAACATCGCATTGACATTAGGGACAGTGCCTCTGGATTGGCAGACTGAGGTGGTGGTTCCCCTCTTTAAGAAAGGGGACCGAAGGGTGTGTTCCAACTACAGAGGATCACACTCCTCAGCCTCCCTGGAAAAGTCTATTCAGGGGTTCTGGAGAGGAGGGTCCATTGGATAGTCGAGCCTCGAATTCCGGAGGAACAGTGTGGTTTTCGTCCTGGTCGCGGAACAGTGGACCAGCTCTATACCCTTAGCAGAGTCCTGGAGGGTGCATGGGAGTTCGCCCAACCAGTCTACATGTGTTTTGTGGACTTGGAAAAGGCATTCGACCGTGTCCCTTGGGGAATCCTCCTGTGGGGGGTACTCCGGAGTATGGGGTACCGGACCCCCTGATAAGGGCTGTTCGGTCCCTGTACAATCGGTGCCAGAGCTTGGTCCGCATTGCCGGCAGTAAGTCGAAACCGTTTCCAGTGAGAGTTGGACTCTGCCAGGGCTGCCCTTTGTCACCAATTCTGTCATAACTTTTATGGACAGAATTTCTAGGCGCAGCCAGGGTGTTGAGGGGGGTCTGGTTTGGTGGACTCAGGATTGGGTTACTGCTTTTTGCAGATGATGTTGTCCTGTTTTGCTTCATCAGGCCGTGATCTTCAGCTCTCTCTGGATCGGTTCGCAGCTGAGTGTGAAGCGGCTGGGATGGGAATCAGCACCTCCAAATCTGACACCATGGTCCTCAGCCAGAAAAGGGTGGAGTGCCCTCTCAGGGTTAGTAGCGAGATCCTGCCCCAAGTGGAGGAGTTCAAGTATCTTGGGACCTTGTTCACAAGTGAGGGAAGAATGGAGTGTGAGATCGACAGGCAGATCTGTGCGGCATCCACAGTAATGCAGGCTCTGCATCGGTCTGTCGTGGTGAAAAAGGAGCTGAGCCGCAAGGCGAAGCTCTCAATTTACCAGTCGATTTATGTTCCTACCCTCACCTATGGTCATGAGCAATGGGTAGTGACCGAAAGAACGAGATCGCGAATTCAAGCGGCTGAAATGAGTTTCCTCCGTAGGGTGTCTGGGCTTTCCATTAAAGATAGGGTGAGAAGCTCAGTCATCCGTGAGGGGCTCAGAGTAGAAAGGAGTCAGATGAGGTGGCTCGGGGCATCTGATCAGGATGCCTCCTGGACGCCTCCCTGGTGAGGTGCTCCGGGCACGTCTAACCGGGAGGAGGCCCAGGGGGAAGACCCAGGACACACTGGAGGGACTGTCTCTCGGCTGGCCTGGGAACGCCTTGGGATTCCCCCGGAAGAGCTAGAAGAAGTGGCCAGGGAGAGGGAAGTCTGGGCATCTCTGCTCAAGCTGCTGCCCCCCCCGCGTCCCGACCTCAGATAAGCGTAAGAGAATGGATGGATGGATGGATGGATGGCAGTTGGCTTTTGTATTAGTTAGCGTATTGTGTTAATGAAAATAAGTTTAATAAATTCAGAATTTTCTTTTTCATGATGAGTAGTACTGATTTTATTTTAAAATCATCAAGTTGTCACTCGGTAAGAAAAAGAAATGTAATCATGTATACAAGTCAAACATTGAAATGCAGCAAGATGCCTTGAGAATTGTTTTATAATCACACTGTGTGGCCCTGAATCATAATCATATCCAGTCAATTGTGAGGTGCCTAGTGATTCCCACCCCTTATTACTGCAGTGGATGTTTGCTTCATATTTACATTGTAGCTAATTTGTTAAAAATGTTATTCATAAATTTATATGAGCTGGAATACACAAATGTCCCCAGGCATCATAACTGGGTATTACTGTCAAATTTATACAAACTGAAATTCATTAATGTACCCAGGCATTATAATTGGGAATTTTAAACAAGTAGCTCCATAATGTAAAGAAAATGTAGCTCTCACCAGTGTTTGTAGGAATATGCACATTTAATAGAATCTGTTGAAAATATCAGTAAATAAATATTGGTGGTTTGCTGCTGCACATCCATAGGGACGTGGATATTGACTAGTTTTATATCTGTGATTAATTTACACAACTAAGATCTGTTTTCACTTTGACATTAATCTTTTTAAGAATCTTTTTTTTTTTCTGTTGATCAATGTAAAAAAGCTGCATTAAATTCACTCTGATTCAGTGCTGTATAACAATAAGGCATGAAAAATTCCCAGGGGCTGATCATTGTGAGAAGTAACAAAACTATTTAAATTATATAAATGGTTTCCATGTTATTATTCTAAAGGGTATTCTTATTATTTTGTGCATAATTTATATGCTTATTAGTTTGTGCACTCATGTGCGTTTTCCTGTATACTTTGTACCAGCCTTTAATTCCCAAAACACATTATCCTGAATCACATTTTTATTGTGCTTAAGGTTAATAAAGGTGTTGTGCTCTAGATAAATACATTTTATAGTTTTTATTGAAAACAGTAACTAATACAAGCAGTTCTGTCAAAGGCTATTATATATGTTGCATATGTATTTTATTTCCATGTTTTCCCCTCCCCAATAGGAATGTTCATGGTTTAATAAAAATGATGGGGTTGTTGCTTCAAATTCAAGCTATGAAGTCATCCAAAGAGACAACAGATGCTTACTGCCCATACTTAATCAGGTGGGTACTGCTTTCTCATGACATAGTTAAGACATCTGCCAAAACATTAGTGGTAATGATTAATCAGACATGACTCATTCAACAGCCGTTGTTTCTCTGTAATTTTTCTGATAATAAAGCTGTGTATAGTTTAAACTAACTTGCAGTTATAGAGGAGAAGAAAAAAAATGTTCAAAAAGTGTGTGTTTATTTCATAAATGTGTGGTTTCTTTGTCACATTTAAGGGTCATATGTAGTTAAACATGACTTTCCAGTTAAAATCCAGTTTTCTGTGATTATTTTTGACATGGAAAGCCAACTTTTAAAGGTATAACAGTGTACATATAGATCTTTTTTCTGGTATGGCTACAACAAATTTTTGTTTTCTCAGCCTCTGGAAAGTGTTTTCTTTTACTAATGAAGCTGTCTACATATACAAGGTAAAAAAAGATAAATATTCAGTGAGCGAAGATTCTCACAGAACTGTAGAAATGTTCACACTACATCGTGTGGAAGATGTATGTGGAGAGTATTAGAAACAAAATACATTAACTATAGGTAAAGGTATTGGCACCATTTCAGATTCTTCTATATTACCAGTAATTTATGCTCATGGCAAGAGACTATTTTCTTGCCTTTTTTCCGTCTGTTCAAGGCCACAATGGGGTGATGTCCGTATATAGTACTGAAACAAAAACCTTAGGAAGGTTGAGCCACAGGGATTAAGTATCTGTTCATTTAGGGGCAGGACAAAATTAGAGATTTAGATTGGATTTAGAGATTTCTAAACCCAAACTCAAGAACATATTCCTTCTACTCACCAGTGCATCATTGCTACTCAAGAATTGATTATTTCTTTATAGATTATAATTTCTTGCCTGCGATTAAATCTTACAAGTACAACACTATTGTTATTTCTGACCGTGCCGCTCTGATCTTTGAGCTGAAATCATTATGCCCCACATACTCATCTCGCAGATGGCACCTTAACCCACTTCTATTAGCAGATGAGAACTGTACAGAATTTATGTCAAAAGAAATCAGTTTCTTCCTAGAGACAAATACATCCTCAGAGGTCTCTGCATGAATGCTCTGGGAAACTCTAAAGGCCTTCTTAAGAGGACAGATTATCTCATATCTTTCCCACAGAAATAAATTAGAAACCAAGAAGTTATCAGAGCTAACCATCGAAATTACTAGAATAGATCAAGAACATGCCAGGTGTCCAAGTGAGGCTCTTCATAGGAAAAGACAGGCTCTGCATTCAGAGCTCAACCTCTTAACAACCTTAGAAACTAAACAACTCATGTTTAAATCAAGACATCATTACTATGAACATGGAGAGCAAGCTGATAAGCTCTTAGCTCAACAAATCCACAAGCAAGAAGTTCGCAATACAATCCCAGCAATCACCAACACGAATGGAGATAAAATCATTGACCATAAAAATATAATGCACACATTTAGAGACTACTATAAATCCTTATATTCTACTGAGTTCAAAGAAGACAACACACAATCTAATGCATTTCTGGATACATTACAGATACCACAAATAGATAATTTTATTGCAGAGGAATTGGATAAACCTCTGGCGCTATCAGAATTACTAGATGCTATAAAGTCACTTCAGAGCGGGAAAGCAGTAGGCCCTGATGGCTACCCTGTCGAGACAATTAAATACTACCTCAAACTTTTCGCCAAGCATTAATCACAGTCTTTCCTAAACAAAATAAGGGCTTATTACAATGTGCATCATACAGGCCAGTTTCACTTATGAATAATGATGTTAAGATACTCTCCAAAGTCCTAGCTAGAAGGATGGAGAAAGTGCTGCCTTCGGTAATATCACAAGATCAAACTGGATTTGTTAAAGGCCGACACTTAGCTTCCAATCTCCAACGCCAGTTTAATATAATATATTCACCTGCAAAGTCAAACACCTCGGAGATACTATTATCGTTGGATGGAGAAAAAGCATTTGATATGATTGAATGGAACTACCTTTTCACTACATTAGAGAAATTTGGGTTTGGCCCGAATATTTGTGCAAGGATCAAAGTACTGTATACCAATCCAGAAGCTTCAGTTTGTATTAACAACATTTGCTCAGACCACTTTAAACTAGAATGTGGTATCAGACAAGGATGCCCCTTGTCACCACTGCTATTTGCAGTTGCCATTGAACCACTGGCAGTTCACTGGCGAAATGCTTATCAGATAAAGGGGATGATCAGAGAAGGACTTGAACAGAAAATTTCTCTATATGCAGATGATATGGTTTTGTATATATCAGACCCACAAAATACTGTGCCTGCAGTCTTAATAGCACTTACAGAATTTCAAAAGATCTCTGGTCTCAGAATTAATTTGAATAAAAGTGTGCTCTTTCTCATGAATTCTCAAACATACAATATTAGATTGGACACCTTCCCTTTTATTATTGCAGGTCAGTTTAAATACCTTGGGGTAAATATCACAAGTAAACATAAAGCTCTTTATCAACAAAATTTCACCGTTTGTATGGAAAAAATTAAGCAAGACTTAATGGTAAACCCTCCATCTCACTCTAGCTGGAAGAATTAACGTTGTTAAGATGAATATCCTTCCTAAGCTTCTCTCTTTATTTCAGAACATTCCAATATACATCAATAAATCATTCTTTAAGCAATTAGATTCAACCATAACCTAATTTATTTGGAACCTAAAACATCCACGTATCCAAAGAGCGACTCTACAAAGACCTAAGACAGAAGGTGGCATGGCTCTACCTAACTTTCGGTTTTACTACTGGGCAGCAAACATACAAGCTATAAAAACCTGGACACAAATAGATGAACATACACAGGCTTGGTCCGCAATAGAAATAAAATCCTGCAGTACTTCTTTATATTCCCTGCTTCGCGCCACAATAAATGCAAGTTATTGCCAATATACTAATAACCCAATTGTGCTTCACTCACTCAGAATATGGAACCAATGTAGAAAGCATTTAAAATGGAGAATCTTTTATCTGTGACACCTCTGCACCTTTTTCAACCTTCGCAAACATATGCAGTTTTTAATATCTGGAAAACATTTGGGATTAAATTGCTTAGAGATCTTTATATAGACAACATCTTCTTTGCATCCTATGAACAATTACATTCCAAATTTAATTTTCCAGCAACACATTTCTTTCACTATCTTCAAATTAGAAAATTTGTCAAACAGAACCTGCCCGATTTTCCCCATCTCCCACCTTCCTCTATGCTGGGAAAAATATTGCTCAGTCTCGAGGACTCAGAGAGCATTTCTGCAATATATAAAAATATTTTACAGTCCCTCCCTTTCAAAGATCCAAGAGGACAATGGGAAAAGGATCTCTCACTCAACATATTAGAAAATGAGTAGAAGGTAGCAATGCAGATAATTAATTCGAGCTCCATATGCGCAAAGCATACAATTATTCAACTCAGAATTATATATCGAGCACATCTGTCTCGCTTGAAATTGTCCAAAATGTTTCCAGGGCAAGATCCAACCTGTGAACGCTGCAATCAAGCTCCAGCCTCACTGGGTCACATGTTTTGGGCCTGCACCAAATTAACATCATTCTGGACAAAAATTTTTAAGTGCATTTCGGACAGCCTTGGTGTCACAATCCCTCGTAATCCACTAACAGCAGTGTTTGGTGTTCTTCCAGATGGGCTTAAAATGGAGAAGGACAAACTGTAATTGAAATCACTACACTTTTAGCACGCAGACTTATTTTGCTAAACTGGAAGAATCCTAACTCTCCTCTTTTAAGTCAGTGGGTAACTGATGTTTTATATTATTTGAAATCAGTTAAGGATCTGTGCAGAACTTTTTCAAAACCTGGCAGGATCTAATCAATAATATTTTAGAATAAGCTCTTAAAGCACTGAGGAAGCAGATTCTCTCCCCATTTCTTTATCTTCTCCATTTATCTGTATCCACCTAATAAACTCAGCAGTTTATTTATTTTTACTATTTTTAAGTTTTAGTCTGTTGGCCATGCTCTCTTTCTCAGGGGTGGGGGTTGATTTTTTTTTCAATCCTATTTGTTTGTAAAAATTCATCCATTTGTATGGAATGATTACAATAAAATCAATAAAATTATAATAAAAAAAATTTGAGTTGTAAGGTTGGCATGGACCTTTAATATTTAGTTAGAAACTTTTCTTTACTAAAATCTGGTACACCAAACTAAGCTCAATGTTGGTACCGAAACAATGTTTTCCTTTTTATTGCTCTAGCACCTCTCATAGTGATTTGTTTTGCTATTAAAAATTTGGACATGAAACAATATACTCAATCCCTTTCTTTATTGGTGGTTATTAAATAAAAAATTACCACTACAACAACAATGCAGGAAAAATTAGTAACAAAACTCTGAACCTATACCAAAGAGATCCTTGCATCTAGACCTCAAACAATAAAAATGGAATATACAACCAGATGTTATTAATCCTGAAAAATGAATAACATAATGAAGACAGAATGGAAAGCAGAGATAATGGAGGTAAAATACCTCGACAGAAGTCAAAACAAATAGAGTGTGAATACCTTAAACTTCAAGAGTCATATGTGCTTGAGCTCCTCAACACATTGAAGACCAGGTGTGGAAAGAGTACTAACATAATTCTGTTTAAGTAGAAGTATTATTACATAGGAAAAAATACACTGTGAAAAAATTACCCAAGTTAAAGTACAATTTAGTTACTTTATAATTAACCTAAATTAATAAATATCCTCAGATATCCATGCAGTGCTTTAGAAAGCATAAGCAATATGCAGGCTGCCCTTGGTATCTGTATCTGCGGGTTCTGCATCCATGGATTCAACTAACTGCAGATCAAATATTTATAAAAAAAAAAAAAAAAAATTCTAGAAAGTTCTATAAAGCAAAACTTGAATTTGTTGCATGCTGATCACTAAGCTGAGTCAGTGCGATTGAAGTGATATTTAGGCATAACCTTTGGGATGCCGGCTCAGGGGGAATACCAGTGGGGGGTAATGGGGTCAGGTAGACTTGCTGACCTACCACTCTCACCCTTTGAGGGTCAGTAATGATCCTTCTACTGTTTAACGTAAACCTTTTTATGATATTTGCTTCTTCTATAGTCAGGTTTGATTATCTTCTTGTCACTCCACCCAGAACCATGAGTAATTGCAACACAGCCTGTCTGGGAACCTCACTAAACCAATAAATTGTTAGTAGCAATGAGTGTAGTGTAGAAAGTGCTGGAAATTAAGAGAGTACATAAAGTGCTATCTCTCGATGAGAAAATTAAAATCTTAGACCTTTTGAAAGTGGTATGTCACTTGCCAGAGTGAGTCATAAGGTCATTAAGAACAATTTGAGCATTCATGCAATAAGGCAGAAAGAGGCTTAAATTTTTGAAGTATTTGAGCTGCTAGTGCAATTATAAATAATCTAGAGATGATTTAAAGTGTGCTGGAGGATGTGAATAGGTTATATGCAAATACTGTGCCATTAGTATTTACATATAACCAAATACTAATTGCAGCTGACATTTATCAGTTCCCTTTTAAAATGGACTTGCACATCTGCTGATCTTGATATCCACAGGGGTGGTCCTGAAACCCAACCCCCGCAGACTTTTTACATAGCGATAGAATAGATTTTAATAATCAAATGGCTTATTAATAACATATATACATATACACACTTACAAATAGTAACATTGCACTGTATATGACAATTCAGTTTCAAACTGTAATTGCCAAGTACTTTCCTAGCAAATGCATAGTAGACAAGTAACCCAAATTGTTTAACAATGTTGTTGTGTTTTCAATTACTAACCATCATTTCATTCAGCAAAGCCTTAATTGGAAAGAAAATTGTATAATTTTGCAAACAAGTCAAGAAATGAAAACAATAAATACACCCAGACAGCAGAAGGTTTTTTAAACTATGTTATTATTAGGCAAGTACAATCTGCACAACACCAGCATATATAAGCAAATTTTAAATAATTTTTTTTTTTGTGCTGCCTTCCCTCAAATACATGAAAGTGGTGAAAAAGATAAACAAATATTTGGGCAAATGGAGCAGAGATTTTCTCAAATGATAAGGATTGTTGATTATTGCTGCTCTGATGTACAGTACTAAAGGTTTGCAGGTACTGTATATTTTGTAAGTTGTTACTTGAAGTATGTGCTTAAATGAATATAGTGTATCTGCTTGAGACATTTTTTAACCAATAAAAAACAATGATTGTAACAGACTTGATAATGGCACTGTAACCTAATAAAGTTACGTTACATTTCAAAAGCAATATGCAATTTGTATTGCTACAGTGAAAACATTTATCATCATTTAACAGTTAAATTACTGACAGCTCAGTCATTAAGTCATCAAAAAAAGGATTGCATATTTGGATTAGATTTTTTTTTTTGTTGCCAGTAAAATTTACAGTTTATTTTTGTTATTGCAAATGACGTACGCCATACATGTTGCACACTGTTTACCACTGGGATTTTTAGCATTGATTTTGACATGAATATAGCTGTCAAATAGCCCAGCAGGCCAAATGAGTGTTTTGATGCAATACATAGAAGTTAGTTTTGTCATCTTTTTATTGCTGAAGTTTGTCACATTTACTGAGTTTTGTGAAATTCATACTTTCATTTCTGAGTTAAATTATCATGACCAACAAGAACTTTCAAAAACGTCCTCTAAAAAAAACTGTAAGGGTGAGTGGCAGAGGCTGCATTTTGATTTTCTTTCAGGCATACATGAAACAATTGTCAGATAAAATACAGATCAAAGTCAAATGAAATACTACCAGACTTTCTTATTTGAAAACCAGAAAGAAGTCAAAGCTACAGTATGAATTTAATTGTTCTTTCCTAAGATTAAAATCTTATGCTAAAGGATTCAGCTCAGTTTAACCGAAGTTTGGATGCTATTCAATGCAAATGACCATCTTTCATAACATGGCTGCCATGATGTAATTGATAACATACATCATATGCCTAGCAACCATGTAGCATGAAAGATAACAGGTGCACAAAACTGTGATATCCAAAATGGTGCCAGCAATGAAAAAGTAATCTTAATAAAATGGTGAAGAAATCATGTCACCAAAATAATGAATATGTTTTAACAATGGAATGTTAATTGCACAACCTTGTCAAAAACATGAACTTTACATTATTGGACTGTTTCTTTCTTCTATTTTATTAACCTTGGTAAATTTAATTCTGGTTTCATATAGACTGGGTGAGCTGCTTATTTTGAAAAAGACATAATATATTACAACACTGAAAAAATACATTGAATTACATATTGATTATAAATGTGGGAGAGTATCCATGTCTGTCTTTTTTATTCTTTTTATTCTAGATCATAAGATAAAATAAACACTTTTCTTCAAGTCCTACATTCTTTTTTTAAACTGTTACGAAAATAAGCCATAGCTTATTGTTAATTATGTGGTTGTTATTTGTGGCCCGATGAAGTACACGAAACTGTTCAGTTTTTAAAAGTTGCCAGCTGTAACCATGCCAAAAATGCAATTAACCTTTAATTCTACAAAATTAATTTATTTTATGATAAAAATAAAATTGCAGTACAGCCATTTATGTATGTAAGTTTGCTCTTCCATTCCATTAGTACTGTATATGATACACAGAGGATGTTTTGAAGGCCAAGATTCTTTGAGGAAGTGCCAGTTTAAAATTCAGTGATACATTTCCTACTTTTTGCAAATGTGCCTAAATATATAAGTAAACATTAGCTTTACAGAAAACACACTGTATTAGAATGCGTTTCCAAAATTGCATATTTTCCCTTTAACAGCTGTCAAATACCATCTACCAAGCAGCTTCAAGGCAAAAGGCACTTGTGTCAGGTGTAGCAGTTTTTGTTATTACTGTACTAGTTTTATAAATAAAAGCCAAATCTTGCTGTTAATGATGTTTAGTACTTTATTTCGTTACATGAGTTGACTGTGCACACACTCAAACACACCGTATATTTCTAATATTGTTTTATAGTCATATGAAAAAGGTTGGGAACCCCTCTTAATTCTTTAGATTTTTGTTTATCATTGGCTGAGCTTTCAAAGTAGCAACTTTCTTTTAATATATGACATGCCTTAAGGAAACAGTAGTATTTCAGCAGTGACATTAAGTTTATTGGATTAACAGAAAATATACATCATAACAAAATTAGACAGGTGCATACATTTGGGCACCCCAACAGAGATATTACATCAATACTTAGTTGAGCCTCCTTTTGCAAATGTAACAGCCTCTAGACCCCTCCTATAGCCTTTGATGAGTGCCTGGATTCTGGATGGAGGTATTTTTGACTGTTCTTCCATACAAAATCTCTCTAGTTCAGTTAAATTTGATGGCTGCTGAGGATGGACCGCCTGCTTCAAATCATCCCATAGATTTTCAATGATATTCAAGTCAGGGGACTGTGACGGCCATTCCAGAACATTGTACTTCTCCCTCTGCATGAATGCCTTTGTAGATTTCGAACTGTGTTTTGGGTCATTGTCTTGGAATGTACAACCCCTGAGTAACTTCAACTTTGTGACTTATACTTGAACATTATCCTGAAGAATTTGTTGATATTGGGTTAAATTCATCCGACCCTTGACTTTAACAAGGGCCCCAGTCCCTGAACTAGCCACACAGCCCCACAGCATGATGGAACCCCCACCAAATTTGACAGTAGGTAGCAGGTGTTTTTCTTGGAATGCGGTGTTCTTCTTCCGCCATGCAAAGCGCTTTTTGTTATGACCAAATAACTCAATTTTTGTCTCTTCAGTCCAAAGCACTTTGTTCCAAAATTAATCTGGCTTGTCTAAATGAGCATTTGCATACAGCAAGCGACTCTGTTTGTGATGTGAGTGCATAAAGGGCTTCTTTCTCATCACCCTTCTATACAGATGTTCTTTGTGCAAATTGCGCTGAATTGTAGAACGATGTACAGATACACCATCTGCAACAAGATGTTCTTGCAAGTCTTTGGAGGTGATCTGTGGGTTGTCTGTAACCATTCTCACAATCCTGCGCATATGCCGCTCCTGTATTATTCTTGGCCTGCCAGACCTGGGTTTGACAGCAAATCTGCCTATGGCCTTCCATTTCCTGATTATGTTCCTTACAGTTGAATCTGACAGTTTAAACCTCTGAGATAGCTTTTTGTAGCCTTCCTCTAAATCATGACACTGAATAATCTTTATTTTCAGACCTTTTGAGAGTTGCTTTGAGGATCCCATGCTGTCACTCTTCAGAGTAGAGTCAAAGGGAAGAACAACTTGCAAATTGATCACCTTAAATACCTTTTGTAATGATTGGACATACCTGTCAATGAAGTTCAAGGCTTAATGAGCTAATCCAACCAATTTGGTGTTGCAAGTAATCAGTATTGAGCAGTTACATGCATTCAAATCAGCAAAATTACAAGGGTACCCAAACTTTTGCACAGCCAGTTTTTCACATTTGGTTTAATTTCATTTTTATATTTTGTGTATTGTTTACAAAAGACTGCAATACTTATTCAATTAACATTTATTAACATTTAATGACATTTGTAACATTTCGTTGTACTGTCTCAGTAACATTATTTTCATCAGTTATGAAAAAACTATTGTTAATTACAGAACATTACTCATAGCTTGTACAAAAGATGGCACCACTTGAAATATTTACATTTAATACCATATATACTTGAATATAAGCCGAGTTTTTCAGCACCCAAAATGTGCTGAAAAACATCACCCTTGGCTTATATTCGAGTCGGGTCCTGCTGCCCCCGCAGACCCGACAGAAAATTGGAGTGTACAGTATACACACACACACACACACACACACACGAGAGAGAGAGACATCGAGAGACAGACAGACACGCAAGAGAGAGACATCGAGAGAGACAGACAGACAGACGCACGCACACGAGAGAGAGAGAGACACACACACACACGAACGAGAGAGAGCGAGAGAGACACACGCACACACCCACACCCAACCACGAGAGAGAGAGAGAGATGCGTGCGAGAGAGATAGATACCATATTGTTTTTGTTGACCCTCTTCTCCACTTACAGAGCTAGTTTACTGTTTTTCTTTGAAATAAATACTCAAAAACATTTAACCTACTGATGCCTCAATTAATGTACAGTAATTTTATTGGTATTTATTTTGATTATTGAAACTTACCAGTAGCTGCTGCTATTCCCACCCTAGGCTTATACTCGAGTCAATAAGTTTTTCCAGTTTTTGTAGATAAAATTAGGTACCTCGGCTTATATTCGGGTCGGCTTATACTCGAGTATATACTGTAACTTAAATTTATATTATTTATTTTCACCACTATAAAGATTTTAATACATACAGAATTGCTATTTATTTAAATAAGGTTTTAAATTATTTACATAATATACTCTAAGGTATGAAATTTCAGTACTTTTCGTAGTAATTTATTGAAGTTTGAAATTTTGGTATTGTGACAACCCTGGTCTGCAGAAATCCTCTACTCATTGTGATCAGGTTTGCCTTTGGCAATGCCAGTAATTAATTAAATAATTCAGTAAGGCTCCTACTTTATTGACCTTAACTTTCTCTGTTGTGGGAGGCACCCTCTGGCTATTAAACATATATCAAAGTAATCTGAAGGAGACTCGTTTTAAATAAACAGATTAAAAAACATTTATTGATAAACACAAGGATTATAGAAATATATATCTTTCATATATAAATGGGACACAAAGGCTAGACAGACAAGGATACAACATAGAATTAACTGGCTGTTTACAGATTACTTAAAGTTCTGATTTATCTTGGCACAGATAAATAGTCTTATGATACCATGTCTTTAAAGGTGATGTCTGATGTTGTGTGAAAGTGTTTCTGTTGTTACTGCTCCAGGGTCAAGTGGTGGATTGTTCTTCCGTTGGATTGCACTATTTCTCTTTGCTGCATGATCCTTTGACTGTGGTGTTCGGTGCTCTTCTGATTCAGGCTCTTGGCTATATTGTTTGCGACTTCATAGGGAAAGGCATTACTCTTTCTGGCACAGTAGTTTAGATGTTGAAGTTCTCTTCTTGAAATAATGGCTGCTTCTCAGCCTTTTCAGACTTTTCTTCAGTGCTTCATTTGGCAGAATGGATCTCAGCTTTCAGGTCCATAAAGAGAAGAGGTTGGCAGTTTTCAGCTCCCCAAAGTAGGAGTGGCTCATCAGCTTTTTGTTTTCAGAGAGAAGCTATTTCAGAAACAGGTCATTTTGGAGGGTATTTACAATGCCTAGGAGGGGGTTACCATGAGAGTTTCCTCAAAATTCTCTTGAGCCTGTTAGTTTTTGAAGAAATATATAACTTCCAGTGATTGGATTAAAGTCACTTCCAAAATCAGTGCTTTCCCATTGGTGTGTTATTTTGTCCATCACAGTTGTCACTTGTTGAATCATATGTCTTTGTTCTTGGGGGTCTATTTGGTGCCTTTGGTCAGATCAAGTCTGCAGAGAGAACTCTACAAAGATGTCAGTTCAACTATGTATTTTCCCCATGTTCGTTGTAACAAAGTTTTCATTATAATGAAATATTTTAATGGTCCCATGAGTTTTGTTATAATGGGATTCCACATGTATATGGATAAATCATCTGTGTTCCTATCCCCAGGGGTCATAAATACACATTCACATGATTTAAAAATACTTATCAACCTGGCAGCATTTTTGGGCCGTGGGTCTGAAACTGTTCATGAGCATTAGTCTTTCACACTTATTTGCTTTTTTTTATTTTATTATATTAGTGTGGCTGAAAATTAAACATGAAACTATGAACTAAAAAATTATTAAAGTGAAAGTAAAAAAATATTTTTTTGTCTATACGTAGCATTTATCCTAAAATCTTACTTGTTGTCATAGGCTTGCACCTAATAGGCAACAACATTAAATGACATTTGTAGGCAGTTTTTCCACTCTGCTAAGAATGGACTCCACTTATACAGTATTGCTTGAACATTTTAGAAAGCATTCCTTTTCCAGTTCCTTTAATTTGGACACAACAGAAGATAGTACTTTCTTTGGTGAAGAGTGATATACCAGCGATTGATTCCTGGCTTGGCAACTGTCTTTAGAGAGTTTGTATATTCTACTGATGTTCACATGGGTTTTCTCTGTGTACTGCAATTACCTCCCAATTTATTAATTTCCTCCAATTCGTGAGTATGTGTACATAATCCCCTCCTTTTTGGACTTTCTTGTGTGATACTGCCTTAAGTGCCTAAGGAGCTTGTCATTGCAGTTTTATTTATTTTTGAGCAAGCCCAATTAATTCTGGGATCTGTTTTTTCTCACCTTGTTCCCACTAGGTCTTTTTTTTTTCATGTATGACCATATATTCATCTATACATCTTCTTCCTTCATTACCCAGGCTGTATTCATTGGGACTGTGATGACTTTATGTGGAGTATGTATGCACTTCACACAGGCAGCACATGAAAATAGGATTTGACCTCTGGACTCTTGAACAATTAGCACACTAGCTTGCCTAGAGCAGGCTGTTTTATTTCTTTTTAGTGTTTCTGACAGACAGCCAAAGCTGGTTATAGCTAATATCACTGAATATTGTAACCAAGGATTTATAGAATTTCCTGGAAATAAATCCAAATCACAAGTTATAACCACTTTCACAAGTACAAGTTTTCCCATGAATATGAGTGTTATTGGCTTAAATTCATGTGTGAAAAATGCTGGATTAAAAATCCCATGTCAGTTGATACAGCAGTTCTCCGGTCCAGAATTCGTATATATATTTCCTATGAATTGTGCAGAGAGGTAGGTTTTTCGCTCTTTTACTTCATGGAAAAGAAAATTATGAGAGTTTTAAAACCAAAGCACTTGTTTGCTTATAGTTTTCTATCTTTTTGTTCCTGCTAGAGTAATGGCATGGCCATGGCTTTCTGTCTGTTGCTGCCTAAAAGCCCATGACTTCTGTACTTGTTATTTTAGTACATATCACATGCACTTCAGAGCAGGTAATCCACCTGAAGCTAAGCATGTTCGGCCCTGGCAAAGACTTAGATGGGAGACCCTCTAGGAAAACCTTGAGTTGCTGCTGGGAGAGGTGTTGGTGGAGCCAGCTGGTGGTATACACTCTGTGGTCTGTATATGGATCCCAATGTAGTATTGGTGACACTGTGCTGTACAAATTGTGCCTCCTTTGAATCAGACATATAAAATGGAGATTCTGACTCTCTTTATCATAAATGTTCCCTGGGCATCCTTTGTTATCAGTATGGTGTTTTCCGATGTCCAGGCTAAATTGTCTACCACGGCCTGGTTATTCAGGCGCCCTGAGAAAAGTGTTGTATATGTTGTTAATGTAATGTCTTTCTTTAATTTGATTTTCTTTTATATAGTATATTATATATTATATACAGTGCATCCGGAAAGTATTCACAGCACATCACTTTTTCCACATTTTGTTATGTTACAGCCTTATTCCAAAATGGATTAAATTCATTTTTTTCCTCAGAATTCTACACACAACAATAATATTAACAATAACAGCAGCTCTCTACTCAAAACGGTAAACTTGAGAAGCTGCTAGCATCGAACCCAGAAGCTCTTGATTGGGAGTCAGCAGTTGTGTGTGGAAACTGTTAACATTTGAATCTGATGATTGTATATAAAACCATGTCAGAACTTGTGCGCGAACGAGACTGGGAAAACTGTGGACATGGATGTGAGTGGTGTGTGTGACTGAGAATGACTGGTGTGAAGCCTGAAGTCCAAATATCAAATAAACACTTTCACAAAACGTACAAGTATAACAGAACAAGTGCGCTTTTATTCAAGAATATAACTGAAGAAAAAAGAAAGCAGGTTGCGGTAAGCAGTTGATGCGACAACTTGCGTGGTGCAATGCTAAGAACTGCTGACTCCCAATCAAGAGCTTCTGGGTTCGATGCTGGCAGCTTCTCAAGTTTGCCGTTTTGAGTAGAGAGCTGCTATTATTGTTAATATTATACAATAAAAACATACATTTGATTTACGTCTGTAACAACCGCTGTAAATTTATAGTGCTTGTCAAAGTTAGCGTTCACACTCGCCCCGATCTGACACTGCTGTTTTCAAATAAAGACGCGCTATAACAAAGGTGAACTCAGATCGGAGAAAACAGAAGCCATCCCAGCAAGAAACGTCCCCTCACATATAAGAACAACGCAGCTGCACCAGGCGTAAAGGCGAGAGTCCGGCGTCATCCTGCCAATCACCTGTCCTTCAAAGAAACAGCACGGCTTACAGAGCTCGCCAACGCTACATCGTCCAGATCTAAACACTAGCGTGGTGCATGTGCCCAAAAAAGTCTAATTGCATTCTCGTACCATTGCTTGCGTACTAAAGTGTCAGCAGGTATTTTTCGTGGCATTACACGTGTAATTTGTGAGCATGCCCTTAACGATCAAACAGAGGAAGCTCTGCAGTATACTTGTGATTTTATGCTGTAGGAAGATAAGTAAATAAAGTAAAACTAAAAAAAAGACGCTAACTTTGACAAGTACTATACAATTACAGAGGCTATTACAGTCGCAAATCAAATGTATGCTTTTATTGTATAATATTAACAATAAGAACAGCTTACTACTCAAAACGTTTATTTTGGAAGACGTTAAGACTCGAACCCAAAACCTTATGAGTTGGAGTCGACAGCTCTAACCAGTATACTACCCAAGAAGGCAGGACAGAAAGCAGCACTAACCTGGTTTCTTTTTCTTCGGTTATAGCCTTAGAAAAAAGCGCATTTGTTCTGTTATACTTTTTATCTTTTGTGAAAGTGTACGAAGATATTTGGAATTCAGGCTTCACACATTATACACTTCATGCCTACATTTTGTCAATTATTACTAAAACATGAAAAACGTTTCTGTTTTAACGATGTGTTTACTGTGCATAGATCGTTGTAGACACGGAACACACATGAAATGCAAGTGTTCCAAATAACGATATAGTATTTATAAAAGGTGTCATTTTGAATGACTTCTCACTCTATACAGCTCTAAGCAACTGACAAGTAGGTAAGCAGACTTGAGCTGAGAAAACTGTGTGCCGGTGGGGGGGATGTGATAGTAGACTGCTTGCTGTTTGCTGCTTATTAACACATTTAAAGGACAAAAGACGCTGACGGAGAAGTGCGAAGCGTTTTAAGGTGGGACGGATCTACGAGTTTTTTCGTAGGCTCTGGTAATTCTAGTGTTAATGTTACTGTTGTCAAAACCTCTGCATTTTTTTCCATCTCCTGACATTATTGCTGTTTAAACTGTGTTAATGTGGTGTGTGGGAGAATTAATCTGTTTCAGAGTATGTCGAATGAATCCCTTAGCAGGAGCTTTTGCATAAAGAGTAGTTATGTTCCTTTCCCAAATTACAAATTTGTGTTTTTTTGAATGGTAGGTTAGAACAATATTGATGAGAAAAAAATATCATACCAAAGAAAAGACAATACTATTAGGTGTAGATGAACTTATTGATTTACAAAAAAACTTAAGCAGCTGTCTTGTTTCATGAGTTTGAGTGTCTTTCATTTTGATGATTGGGTCCCCATATTTAGCGTTCCCAACTTTGTGTTTTTACTTTTTGTAAGGTTGTATGTTTTTGTTCCCACATTTAATAAGCAAATCATTTGAGAGCAGTGTATTCTTCTTCCCAGTGTATTCTTCTTCCCTGTGGCTTATTGTGGGAAAATTAGCACTGTTAAGTATTAGTAAGTTTTATCCTCTCTTACACAGGTAATTTACTTTATGGTATTTGCTGTAACGGTAGGGGAGTACACGTGTAACAGACCTTGAGAATTCTAGGAGTGCTGAGACCACCACAGATTTGTATAAATGTAAAGGGTGGTGGTTAATTAAAAAGGACAAGATTCTAAGACCAAGATAAACACAATACTGTTAATATAACTCTCCTCATCCCCCACACCACCCATTCAAATAAACTGAAAAACACAGAAGATAATTAAATCTGGAGAATTTTATCACAGTAACTGAAAATTTCTACAATATTTACAACATCTCCAAAATGAACAAGAAATAGACAAAAATACCAAACTGTATTTACAGAATCACAAATAAATGCAGTATAGCAAAAGTGATGAATACTCTAGATGTAAGTGGTGAATTCTTAATGTTGGTTAGCATTATCCTTGCATTGCAAAACAACTTTCCCAATACATGAAAATGCATGTATTCGAAATAACGATATACTGTATTTTTTCCCTATATAACTCCAGGCACCTCACATGCAGATAAGGAGATTAGGCTTGAGCTGAGAGAACTTTTTGCTGACTTGAGCTCCATCTCTGGGTTTGAGGGATGGGATAGCAGGCTGCTTGCTGCTTGTGCTGATTGACACATTTACAATGCTGTTGGAGGGATGTGGAGGAATTTAAGGTAGGCTGGGATTACGAGTTTTTTTCGTAGGCTTCAGGGACTCTCGTGTTAAATAAGTTAATGTTCTTGACTGACACTATAGAACTGTGTCTGGCTGGGAATGTCCTAATTATTTGTAAAAGAATGAGTTGAAATTGACCAAAAATGTAGTACAACAACCCTCCCAGTTTAGTTTAACAGAAAACACAAACATTACACAGGACATACTGTACTAGACTTGTAAATACCCCGTTTATGTGGCATCACTACACACACTTGTGTAAACTAAGAACTGTTATACCTATGTGTTGCATACATAGGTTCACCATAGATCACCATTCAAATTCCCTTTTTGCTTATTCCCATTTCTTCACAAGTTTAAATGAGACTGAAGGGCTGAAAAGAAGAAGAACAGGCAAGATCAGCTACAGGCTATAAGCAACTTTATAGCTAACTTTACAGCTACAGTATAGTGCAACTTTATAGCTGCTGCTCCTGGCATGAAGAATGCGTGAGAGTTAGAGAAACTGAGAACCATCCTAATAGCAAAGAAGAGAACACATATTCCACATTTGAAACTCTACCACCTAGCAACTTAAACATCAACAAGTTACAAAATTATAAAATATATGAGCACTAGTAGAGGGATGGGACAGTTCACATGACCTTTCAGTGTTCAGCAGAATCCACAAAAATATACTGAACATTAAGTCTGTTAATTATAAGCTGCCATAATTTTAAAGTAAGTAAGTAAGTAAAGTCAGTCAGTCAGTCTAAGCAAGGCTTAAAAGCCTAAATTATCTCAGCATACTACCAATGCTTGCTAAATTCCAATCAGATGTATTCAGCACAGTTTTGGAATTTCATATGTCAAGCCTTTCATCAATCAATGATATTTGCTTGGTTTCTGTTTAACACTAGAATTACCAGAGCCTTCGAAAAAACTCGTAGATCCGTCCCACCTTAAAATGCTTTGCACTTCTCCGTCAGAGTCTTTTGTCCTTTAAATGTGTTGATAAGCAGCAAACAGCAAGCAGTCTGCTATCACATCCCCCCACTGGCACACAGTTTTCTCAGCTCAAGTCTGCTTACCTACTTGTCAATTGCTTAGAGCTGTATAGAGTGAGAAGTCATGCAAAATGACACCTTTTATAAATAGTATATCGTTATTTGGAACACTTGCATTTCATGTGTGTTCCGTGTATACAACGATCTATGCACAGTAAATACATTGTTAAAACAGAAACGTTTTTCATGTTTTAGTAATAATTGACAAAATGTAGGCATGGAGTGTATCATGTGTGAAGCCTGAATTCCAAATATCTTTATACACTTTCACAAAAGATGAAAGTATAACAGAACAAATGCGCTTTTTTCTAAGGCTATAACCGAAGAAAAAGAAAGCAGGTTAGTGCTGCTTGCTGTCCTGCCTTCTTGGGTAGTATACTGGTTAGAGCTGCCGACTCCGACTCATAAGGTTCTGGGTTCGAGTCTTTAACGTCTTCCAAAATAAACGTTTTGAGTAGTAAGCTGTTCTTATTGTTAATATTACACAATAAAAGCATACATTTGATTTGCGACTGTAACAGCCGCTGTAAATGTATAGTACGTGTCAAAGTTAGCGTCTTTTTTTAGTTTTACTAGTTTTACTTTATTTACTTATCTTCCTACAGCATAAAGTCACAAGTATACTGCAGAGCTTCCTCTGTTTGATCGTCAAGGGCATGCTCACAAATTACACGTGTAATGCCACGAAAAATACCTGCTGACACTTTAGTACACGAGTAATGGTACGAGAATGCAATTAGACTTTTTTTGGGCACATACACCACGCTAGTGTTTAGATCTGGACGGTGTAGCGTTGGCGAGCTCTGTAAGCCGTGCTGTTTCTTTGAAGGACAGGTGACTGGCAGGATGACGCCGGACTTTCGCCTTTATGCCTGGTGCAGCTGCGTTGTTCTTATATGTGAGGGGACGTTTCTTGTGGGGATGGCTTGTGTTTTCTCCAATCTGAGTTCACCTCTGTTATTGCGCGTCTTTATTTGAAAACAGCAGTGTCAGATCGGGGTGAGCGTGAACGCTAACTTTGACAAGCACTATAAATTTACAGTGGTTATTACAGACGTAAATCAAATGTATGTTTTTATTGTATAATATTAACAATAATAGCAGCTCTCTACTCAAAACAGCAAACTTGAGAAGCTGCTAGCATCGAACCCAGAAGCTCTTGATTGGGAGTCAGCAGTTCTTAGCATTGCACCACACAGGCTGTCGCATCAACTGCTTACCGCAACCTGCTTTCTTTTTTCTTCAGTTATATTCTTGAATAAAAGCGCACTTGTTCTGTTATACTTGTACTTGTGAAAGTGTTTATTTGATATTTGGACTTCAGGCTTCACACCAGTCATTCTCAGTCACATACACCACTCACATCCACGTCCACAGTTTTCCCAGTCGCGCACAAGTTTTATATACAATCATCAGATTCAAATGTTAACAGTTCCCACACACAACTGCTGACTCCCAATCAAGAGCTTCTGGGTTCGATGCTAGCAGCTTCTCAAGTTTACCGTTTTGAGTAGAGAGCTGCTGTTATTGTTAATATTATACAATAAAAACATACATTTGATTTACGTCTGTAACAACCGCTGTAAATTTATAGTGCTTGTCAAAGTTAGTGTTCACGCTCGCCCCGATCTGACACTGCTGTTTTCAAATAAAGACGCGCTATAACAGAGGTGAACTCAGATCGGAGAAAACAGAAGCCCTCCCCGCAAGAAATGTCGGCTCACATAAAAGAACAACGCAGCTGCACCAGGCGTAAAGGCAAAAGTCCGGCGTCATCCTGCCAATCACCTGTCCTTCAAAGAAACAGCACGGCTTACAGAGCTCGCCAACGCTACACCGTCCAGATCTAAACACTAGTGTGGTGTATGTGCCCAAAAAAAAGTCAAACTGCATTCTCGTACCATTGCTCGCATACTAAAGTGTCAGCAGGTATTTTTCGTGGCATTACACATGTAATTTGTGAGCATGCCCTTGACGATCAAACAGAGGAAGCTCAACAGTTCACCTGTGACTTTATGCTGTAGGAAGATAAGTAAATAAATCAGCTCGTATGTTATTTATTTGGATCAAATAAAGACGCGCTATAGCTCTTTATCTATCCCCTTAGCTGTTTTTATATATATTATATAATAAGTTATAAAGACACTTGTTCATGTTAATTGCAGTCTCAATTGTTAAAAATAATATTTTAAAAGGAACATCCCACATGAAAATACAACAATCTGACTGACTGACAGTTCATACCACTTTATATGGTTAAAAAGAAAAAAAATAACACTTTCTTTCCAGCGGGGAATCGAACTCGGGTCTCTAAGGTGCAACAGGCCTGCTGTGAACTGATTGGCTGAGCAGTCAGTGTCAACTATCCGTGACTTAGTATGAATGACTTAGATTGATTTAGAGAGAATAAAAGTGAAAAAAAAAACAAACTTTTACAAGTCCTATAAATGTACACCGTGTGTTACAGACGCAAACCAAGTGTATGTCTGTACTGTATAATATTGACAATAAGAGCAGCTCATTACTGAAAACAGCAAATATAGGAGGAAGTCGGGATCGAACCGGGGACTCTTGATTACACTGGGGACGTTTGACTACAAGTCAGCAAATCTTACCACTACTCTATATTATATAGTTTATGCCTACATTTTGTCATTTACTACTAAAATATGAAAAATGTTTCTGTTTTAAAAATGTGTTTACACAGATTACTGTAGAAACGGAACACACATGAAATGCGTGTGTTCCAAATAGCGATCTATTATTTCCACTCTAAAACTCAAGCAGTTCAGTCACTCCCAGATAATCAAACAAGGCATGAGCTGGGAAAACTTAGTGAACGTTCTGCGACGGTGGGGGATGGAATAGCCGGCTGCTTGCTGGCTCATCTTAATCGGCACATTTAGAAGACAAAAGAGAGGTGAGAATGGTTTTAAGGTGGGCCGGATCTGCGAGTTTTTTCGTGGACTCTGGTAATTCTAGTGTTAATTCACTGTTTATTAGGAGGGTTCAAATAAGAGGACAAACTCCACAAAAAAGTTCATTTAATAGGAAAATCACAAAAGAGAGTTAAAAAATTAAACTTATGGCAAAAATATGAACATTTCAAAAAGACTTGTATATAAATCTCACACTACTTCATGCAGAATAGGAGAGGAATAATAGACCAGGTCATTAAAGAATTATTTCATTTAGAAGTAAAACGAGTTACTGTTTGTGAGACTGGTTGAAATAGTAATCTGGAGCCATAAGGGTTCCCTGAGACTGGGATTAGAAGCTACTACCCTAAATTAGTTGGTCTTAAAGTGTCAGGATCTGTACAGTGTTTCCTTAACTGCCTGTTCTAAAGAGATATCAAAGTTTATAGCATGGTACTGGCTGCTGCCATGTTTCAGGTCAGAGTACTAGGTGACTGTCCTCCTGTCAGTCACTTATTTTAAAAGGACATACTGATTCCATTTCTCCTTGCTGGTGTTTGTGTTCTTCCAGATACCAGTTTTGAGGTGTCCATCCTCCAGCAAACCATTTGATGCCTCACCTTCTCTGTCAGCCAAGGGTCAGATATCCCAGGGTTGTATCTATTTTAGGTTCTTAAATACCATGGTTCTGTTCATTCTTCTGCTACTTTGAGGAGCTACACCTACCTATATTCCAGGACATCTAACATTTACAGAACGTGATGAGCATCATCAGTCCTGTGCCACCTTTTTCTGCGTACTCTGCCATTTTCATCCAGATTTTCCATCACAGCGATACAAATACTGTTGCTTGTGACCAAATATTAATATAAATGTGAAATTTGTTTTTTTAGGAGTGAATGTAGGCTTTTCATATGTGTTCATGGTGTTGCCTTTTCATTGCTTCATTATTCACAAGCACCAAACATTTTTGTGGAGTTGTACTAGAAGACTGAACAGCTTGCACTGTTCACATATGCCATCTACCAGAATGACTTTATTAATTTCATAATATAAGTTGAGCTTTAAAGGAACAAAGCATTTATATTCCTCAATGCTGCAATGAACTGCAATGAACAAATCAATATGTGGACAACAATACAAATTTCCATACCGGACCGGTCGAGCCCTGGGTTAACAACGACCGCCACCAGTACTGTTAGCCAACAGGGTGCTGGCGGAAATTGGGCTACTGTTGGCCGAAGAAGAAGAAGAAGAGGGGGGAGACGTGTCTGGAGGCTGGAGGAGAGGAGGAAAGTAAAGAGAGTGGAACTGAGGGTAGGAACTTTGAATGTTGGCAGTATGACTGGTAAGGGGAGAGAGTTAGCAGATATGATGGAGAGAAGGAAGGTTGATATATTGTGCGTGCAAGAGACTAAATGGAAGGGGAGTAAGGCCAGGTGGATTGGAGGTGGATTCAAATTGTTCTATCATGGCGTGGATGGGAGGAGAAATGGGGTAGGAGTTATTCTGAAGGAACAGTATGTCAAGAGTGTTTTGGAGATGAAGAGAGTGTCAAGCAGAGTAATGATTATGAAGCTGGAAATTGGAGGTGTGATGATGAATGTTGTTAGTGCATATGCACTGAAAGTTGGGTGTGCAGTGGGTGAGAGAGAAGATTTTTGCAGTGAGTTGGATGAAGTGATGAACAGATTACCCAAGGTACAGAAAGTGGTGACTGGAGCGGATTTCAATGGGTGTGTTGGTGAAGGGAAAGGGAACAGTGGAGACGAGGAGGTGATGGGTAGGTATGGTGTCAAGGAGAGGAATGAAGAAGGTAAGAGGATAGTGGATTTTGCCAAAAGAATGGACATGGCTATGGTGAATACGTATTTTAAGCAGAGGGAGGAACATAGGGTTACGTACAAGAGTAGTGGAAGATGCACACAGGTAGATTACATCCTGTGCAGAAGAGTCGATCTGAAGGAGATTGAAGACTGCAAAGTGGTGGCAGGGGAAAGTGTAGTTAAGCAGCATAGGATGGTGGTCTGTAGGATGACGTTGGAGATCAAAAAGAGGAACAGAGTGAGGGCAGAGCCAAGGATCAAATGGTGGAAGTTGAAAAAGGAAGACTGCAAGGTTGAATTTACAGAGGAGGTGAGACAGGCACTGGGTGGCAGTGAAAAGTTACCAGACAGCTGGGAAACTACAGCAGATGTAGTAAGGGTGACAGCAAGAAGGGTGCTTGGCGTGACATCTGGAAAGAGGAAGGAGGAAAAGGAAACCTGGTGGTGGAATGAGGAAATACAGGAGAGTATACAGAGGAAGAGGATGGCAAAGAAGAAGTGGGATAGTCAGAGAGATGCTGAAAGTAGACAAGAGTACAAGGAGATAAGGCGCAAGGTGAAGAGAGAGGTGGCGAAGGCTAAAGAAAAGGTGTATAATGAGTTGTATGAGAGATTGGACACTAAGGAGGGAGAAAAGGACCTGTACCGATTGGCTAGACAGAGGGACTGAGCTGGGAAAGGTGTGCAGCAGGTTAGGGTGATAAAGGATAAAGATGGAAACTTACTCACAAGCGAGGAGAGTGTGTTGAGCAGATGGAAAGAGTACTTTGAGAGGCTGATGAATGAAGAGAATGAGAGAGAGTAGAGGTTGGATGATGTGAAGATAGTGAATCAGGAAGTGCAACGGATTAGCAAGGAGGAAGTAAGGACAGCTATGAAGAGGATGAAAAATGGAAAGGCCGTTGGTCCAGATGACATACCTATGGAAGCATGGAGGTGTTTAGGAGAGATGGCAGTGGAGTTTTTAACCAGATTGTTTAATGTAATCTTGGAAAGTGAGAGGATGCCTGAGGAGTGGAGAAGAAGTGTACTGGTGCCGATATTTAAGAGTAAGGGGGATGTGCAGGACTGCAGTAACTACAGGGGAATAAAATTGATGAGCCACAGCATGAAGTTATGGGAAAGAGTAGTGGAAGCTAGGTTAAGAAGTGAGGTGATGATTAGTGAGCAGCAGTATGGTTTCATGCCAAGAAAGAGCCACAGATGCAATGTTTGCTTTGAGGATATTGATGGAGAAGTTTAGAGAAGGCCAAAAGGAGTTTTATTGCGTCTTTGTGGACCTGGCGAAAGCATATGACAGGGTGCCTCGAGAGGAGCTGTGGCATTGTATGAGGAAGTCGGGAGTGACAGAGAAGTACGTAAGAGTTGTGCAGGGTATGTACGAGGGACGTGTGACAGTGGTGAGGTCTGCAGTAGGAGTGACGGATGCATTCAAGTTGGAGGTGAGATTACATCAGGGATCGGCTCTGAGCCCTTTCTTTTTGCAATGGTGATGGACAGGTTGACAGACGAGATTAGACAGGAGTCCCCATGGACTATGATGTTTGCTGATTATATTGTGATCTGTAGCGATAGTAGGGAGCAGGTTGAGGAGACCCTGGAGAGGTGGAGATATGCTCTAGAGAGGAGAGGAGAGGAGAGGAATGAAGGTCAGTAGGAACAAGACAGAATACATGTGTGTAAATGAGAGGGAGGTCAGTGGAATGGTGAGGATGCAGGGAGTAGAGTTGGCGAAGGTGAATGAGTTTAAATACTTGGGATCAACAGTGCAGAGTAATGGGGATTGTGGAAGAGAGGTGAAAAAGAGAGTGCAGGCAGGGTGGAATGGGTGGAGAAGAATGTCAGGAGTAATTTGTGACAGACGGGTATCAGCAAGAGTGAAAGGGAAGGTCTACGGGACGGTAGTGAGACCAACTATGTTATATGGGTTGGAGACGGTGGCACAGACCAGAAAGCAAAGGCAGAGCTGGAGGTAGCAGAGTTAAAGATGCTAAGATTCGCACTGGGTGTGACGAGGATGGATAGGATTAGAAATGAGTACATTAGAGCAGGCATGTCAAACACGCGGCCCCTGGGCCCGCAACAGAAATCTGTGCGGCCCGCATGACAGATCCTAGTTAGCACTGAAATTGTACAAAATGATTACTATCGTTTGTGATTGAATCATTCTGCATCTTCAGCGTTACTTATTGACTTTTCTTACTTCTGCTTTCTGACAAAAGCGTGTTTTCCCATGGCGTTACGGTACCGGAAACGTCATCTGCTAGTATAGCCACGAGCCTTGGCCAAAGTTAATGAGCCGCAACGTCACAACTGAAGTGTTAGGCTGCAGCAGCAGGCAGTAGGGGCGGCCTTAGGCATGTGCAAACTGTGCACCTGCACAGGGCCACCAAATCCCAGGGGCCGCCATGCCAATATATATTGAATATGAAACAGAAAGAGAAAATAACGGCACAGCTGACGGCAATGTGGCCGAAAAACATTGTGTTTCTTCTTAAATAGTACGTTGTATTTACTTATGTCGCTAGAGTCGGAGCAGTAAGCTATATGTAGTATTATAATGTTCTGCCGTAATGAGAATATCATGGACCGCCACTTGGTTTTCAAGTTACGGACACGCGCATATAGAAGCATGTCATGAGCACGAGGCGGCTATGCACTGTCCGCAACGGACGTGGCTATCCGTTGTGCATAAGATACCATATTGACAAAGGCAGGCGAAGGGGCCACCGATTCTTTTCTCTGCCCAGGGCTGCCACGAGCCTAGAGCCGCCCCTGACAGGCTACACTACTGGCTGGGCTGCTGAGACTGGCCACTGGGCAGAACTGACCATCACGATTAGTAATAGCTCGCATATTTTCACGTTTTTTTTGCTCTAGTTTTATGTAATTTTGTGCTAGTATTGTAACGATCAGTTAGTGCAGACTACAGCTGAAGATCTGAAGTGGACACCAGAAGTTGGTGAGTTGTTTATTAATATATTTTTGTGATTTTGAGTTTGTATAATTAGTGTAGTTCAGGTGGCTTTTTGCATATCGGCTTATTTTACAATATAAACTTTGAAGTAAACTTAGTAAAGTAAAATTTGATTTTTGGAGGATTTGTTTTCCAACTTGAATTACTGAGGAATGAATTCATTGAGTGTTTTCGTGATTTCAGTTCACACGAGCAGGACTTTGCGCTGTTTACGTCACCATACTCTTACAACGTTGAGAATGCACCTGAGAATATCCAAATGGAATTGATTGAACTTCAGTCAGATTCTATTCTGAAGACAAAATACAACGAAGTTGGTGTGCCAGGCTTGTATGCTTACCTGCCACCCTCGTATGTACAGCTCCGTAAGTTGGCATCGAGAGTACTGTGAATGTTCGGAAGCACTTACCTTTGTGAGCAATTGTTTTCGTTAATGAAAGCTACCAAAAACCCCACATCGCTCAAGACTTACTGTCGAGCACCTTTCATCCCTCATAAAAGTTGCAGCTGCACAAGATTTCAAACCTGATATTGACGAACTGGTTACTAACAAGAGATGCCAAGTGCCGGGACAAAAGAAATAGATCTCACACTGTAAGACTCCTATATAAGCAATGAATATAATAATATAAGGACCTAGCTAAGAGGCGAAGACTCTAAATGTACGCTGTTGTACGGAGATTTTATGGAAATAAATTGCTTTTCTTTAAACTTTAAGTGTTACATTTTTTAAAGTTTTCAGTATAGGAAAGAAAGCTACAGTAACTTTGTATAATAGTGTTTGTTACAGTGCGACCCACTGACGCACGTATGGCAGTCGAAGCGGCCCACCAATGGTAGTGAGTTTGACATGCCTGCATTAGAGGGTCAGCTCAAGTTGGACAGTTGGGAGACAAAGTCAGAGAGGCGAGATTGCATTGATTTAGACATGTGCAGAGGAGAGATGCTGGGTATATTGGGAGAAGGATGCTAAGGATAGAGCTGCCAGGGAAGAGGAAAAGAGGAAGGCCTAAGCAAAGGTTTAAGGATGTGGTGAGAGAGGACATGCAGGTGATGGGTATAACGGAACAAGATGCGGAGGACTGAAAGATATGGAAGAAGATGATCTGCTGTGGCAACCCCTAACGGGAGCAGCCGAAAGAAGAAGAAGAATGCTGCAATGAACTGATAAAATCTGTGGCATGGTGATGTCAAAGAAGGACAAAGGGAACACAGCAAAAAAATACATACGATAATGGCATAAGGAGGAGGTTGTCAATGGCACATTTGGACTTATAATGTGTGCCTTTTTGTAAACTAAGAAGCAGCTATAATAAAGTGGAGAAATGACATTTCAGTAATTGCTTAGGAAGTTTTTAAATCTGTTGTATTTTAATAATATTTTTGTTTGTGTCTCTTTAAATGTCCTTAAAGAAACCCACCACATCCATTTATCACTGTAATTGAAAACAGACCTGACTGTTGGCCTGCACTGATTCAGCACCTGTCATCTTTTATACAGCAGTGCGTGGACAAGTGAGTTGTATATTTTTTTTACTTAATGTTTCCATTTGCCAGCATGGGTTCTGATAAACTCATATATGTGACAAAAGAATAATCAGTGAATGAAGGCAATTGATGAATTAATCTACTTTTCTATAGTCATTTCAATTAAATTTTTTCCTTTTCTGATGCTACTGATCCTACATTAGGAACCAGCAGGCAAAATCAGAATAAGTCCATACTAACAAAATTAATTTTGATAAAAGTTTTAATGTTTAGTGACATTGTCCAAAGAGCACATTTTACAAATTAAAATAAACAACAACAGAAGTTTACAGACCAAATATATTTACATTGAGTAGTGCAGTTTATAGATAAACACACAGAAGCTCTACCATAAAGAATGAGAAACTTTCAAGATAATGTATTAATGATAAAAAAAAAACAGTATTATATGCAAAGTACAAGTATTGCAGATATTGTGAAAATATTAGACTACACAGAACAATTTAAGAACTACAGTTCTCTCTTTTGACTTATATTTGCTGCATCTGTTTCTGCCATGTGCTCAAAACATGTGAAACCCAAAATTGTTTTTGCTATCTATGCTTCTTAAATGTGCATCAGTACTTATAAAAGACAATATCTGTAAATCCTGTTTTGAACAGCTCTACAACTGAAATTCCATTTAATTGTCTTCTTTAATTGTCTAATATTCTCCAGCTGAAGATCTCATGTATGTAATTAGGGATGTAAACACCTAGTCCTATGAAACAGAACTGACCATCTGGGAAACCAGTGACTGCTGTGAAAGGGCAGCTGACATATAGGGAAAGACCTTGTGATGGCATGAAAAGACAGCTGGCAGGAGGGAATATACCCCACTGGGGCTTCCATGGGCTAGCTACCCATGGTAGCACGATCCGGCGCACAAGGCGCTTGTGTTCCACCCATTCCCGGCTACAAAAACTATTATGAAAAGAATACCCCCTAAGCCAGCGAGAGCAGGGGTGGAATTTGCCTCGTTGGTGGACTATGTGGGAACTGACATGGCAATGGACAATGAATTGGATGGTCAGCATATCTGAGACTGTAAGACCAGCAGCAGGGCATAAACTCCAGAGCTGTATATTCAGCTGGGCAAAGGTTACTTCCACCACAGGCCTGAGAATACATCAGGGCAGGAAAGGTTGTCTGAAGAAGGGGCAACAGGGGTCACGCATCGACAGCTACTTTTTAAGAAGCAGGTCGAGTCAGTCGACTGAAGTTCAGCAGCAGGTTAAAAACCAAAGTCTGCAGGACATCAACAACCCTGTCCCAGCAGAGGAAGAGATGGACACGGGAGAGCAACGTGAACCTAGCCCAGTACAACCAACAGTGGAGAATAAGATGGAACGTATGGGGGAAGTAATCTACACCTACGGAGCAGAGCGATTCGGGGCGGTAAAGAGGAAGAGAACAGTACCAACAATCCAAAATATGTCAAGAAGGCAGAGGGAAATAGATCATCTGGTCCAAGAGAGAAGGCAGCTGAAGAAGCAATGGAGGAAGGCCACAGAAGATTAGAGAGATGGCATAAATCTGCTGCAAGTAGAGATGCAGTACAGGCTCATGGCACTGAAGAGTGCTGAAAACCTTGTGAAGAAGCACAGGAGAAAGGAGAGGACAAGAGCACACAAAGACCAAGCTTCTACAAAGACCGTTCCAAATTTGTGAAAAGTCACTCCACAAGTGAGAAGAGTGGGAATCTCTCCGTGTCAAAGGTAGACCTGGAGAAGCATCTGGAAATGTCCTGTGCAGATAGCAGACTCCATGAAAAGATCACTCTCCCAGTTGACATGCCTCCTATCCACCCTCCAGTGCACCAGCTAGACACCAGCCCACCTAGATGGAGTGAAGTGCAGAACATCGTGCATAGAGGAAGGGCTTAATGGAGTTACATAAAAGCTCTACAAAAATGCACCAGGTGTGCTGCAATTCCTGTGGAGGCGCATGAAGGTGGTATGGCGCAAAAAGGAGATCCCAACATCCTGGCGGAGAGCTGGGGGAATCCTGATTCCCAAAGAAAAGGATTCCTCAGAAATCGGTCAGTTCCACTAGATCAGCCTCTTAAATGTTAAGGGTGAAATCTTCTTCACCGTAGTGGTTCAAAGGCTATCCAGTTACTTGCAAAGAAACCACCTCACTGATACATGAATTCAGAAGGCAGGGATCTCAGGCTTCTCCGGATGTCTGGAACACACTAGCACCATATGGCACCAGATTCAGGTTGCCAAGAATGAGGGAACAAATCTGCATGTGGTGTTTCTGCACCTTGCCAACACTTGTTTCAGTCCCTCACAACTTCCTTTGGGCTGCCTTTTGACTACTTTAGGGTACCAGTGGCTCTCACTGATCTTGTCAAGGCCCATTTCCAAGACATTCAGCTATGTGAAACCCCAGCAGGTTTCACCACAGCATGGCAGTGTCTGGAGGTAGGAATCATGGCAGGCTGCACCATCTCCCCCTTAGCCTTCACCACGGCTATGGAGGTGTTCATTACAATATCTTGATGGGTGGTTGGAGGACAGCACTTAAGACCTGGTTTGAGGATGCCACCTGTCAGACAGAGCATTTATGGATGATCTTACAACACTTACCACGACCAAGGCTTGTACTCAGAGACTACTCAGAAAGCTCCATGATAACTTTGAGATGGCCTGGATAAAGATCAAGCCAAGCAAGTCCAGAAGCATTTCCGTCATTAAGGGGAACCTGGTTAACCAGCACTTTTATATTGGTGATGAGGCGATTCCCACAGTCTCTGAGAAACCAGTTAATAGCTTAGGGTATCGGTACAGTGAATCGCTCAAGGACAGGAACCAGGTAGAACAGGTCAGGAAGGATGCTATCTGTGGCCTGGAGACCATCGACAAAACTTCTCTCCCTGGCAAATTGAAGCACTGGTGCTTGAAATTTGGCCTTCTTCCACGTCTTATGCGGCCGTTTACCCTACATGAGGCTCCAGTCACGAAGGTGGAAAAGCTGGAGTGGCTGCTTAGCTCTTACATGAAGAAGTGGCTTGGTCGCCCCCGGTGCCTTAGAAACATTGGACTCTATGGCAAAGGCATACTAGAACTACCTATCTCCAGTCTAAAAAGAGGAGTACGAGTGCACCAAAGTGAAGCTGGAGATGATGCTAAAAGAATCAAGTGATCCTGTTGTTGCCCAAGTTGCCCCAAACATAGCTACTGGTAGGAAATGGTCACCAGCAGAAGGAACCAAGCTCGCAAAGGCAGCACTCACACACAGGGACATTGTGGGTCAGGTCCAGCAAGGAAGGGGTGGTCTTGGACTTGAGTCCAGCACACCATCCTGGAACAAGGCCACGCTGTCTCAGAGGTGCAGACTTGTGCATGAGGAGGCAACAAGGCAGGCAAAGCCCATTGTACAAGCTAAGCAAGGGCAATGGCTGAGTTGGGAGGGAGTAGAGAAGATGAAGCTCTCCTGAAAAGATCTATTGGAGATGGAGGCATTTAGAGCGAGTTTCACCATATGATGTCTCCAAAAAATCAAAGGCAGTGGTATGGAGAAGATCCCACATGCTCCCTCTGCCTGTCACCAGCAATATTAAAACACATCTTGGTGTGTTGCCAGACCAGCTTTTCTCAAGGCCGCCACACCTGACAGCACAACCAGGTGCTGCAGTACTTGGCAGGAGTGCTGGAGAAGCAACGGACGAGTGTTGATGCCCTCTCTCCCTCTTTATTCCATTGGCCGGCAATAGCATTTGTCTGGGAAAGGAGAGGGTCGAGATGGACGTGCCACTCCAGGACCAGACTCCAGGCAGCTGGGTGATGCGTGAGATTGGAAGTTGTTGGTGGACCTAGGTCAAAAACTCTGCTTTCCAGCTGAGATTGCATCTACCAACCTCAGACCTGACCTTGTGCTATGGTTGGCATCACTCCAGCTCGTCTACATCATTAAGCTAACTGTACAATGGGAGGATAAAGTGGAGGAGGCCTACGAGCGCAAGAAGCTGAGATACGCTGATCACGCAACCCATGTGCAACAACGCAGCTAGAAAGCTAAGGTCTGACCAGTCAAGGTAGTCTGCAGAGGGTTTATTGCCACCTCAACATCAAGGCTTCTCCGGGAGTTGGGAATGTAAGGACGGTCTTACCGGCAAGCATTGAAGAACCTGTCCAGAGCTGCTGAAAAGGGCAGTCAGTGGCTCTGGCTCAAGAGGAAGAACTCCAGCTGGGCCTCATCATGGTAGATGGCGTCTTTTGGGTGAACCCAGGATGCCAGGATTCACTGCTGAACCCTCTGAAGACATTGTGGGCCTATCAGTGAAATGTTGAGGAAGGGTGGTGCCCACTTGATAACCCAGAAAGTCGCCATCACTCATTTGACAATTCCACTGAATCTAAGCTGAAGATGTCATGTGTGCAATTAGGGATGTATACACCTAGTCCTATGAAACAGAACAATATGCTATTTTCTTTGTAATATTATGGAAAAGTATGGCATAATTGTTACTCCTGTCTGTTTTCCTTCCTTTACACTAGTTTTGTTTCCACATTCTAAAGAAAAACATGTTGTGTTCTAAATTGTTCCAGCATGAGTGATTGTGGTGTGTTCATACAGCATGTGTACCCTGCAATGGACCGGAGCTTGTTTTGAGTTATTTAATTTGCTGTCAATACTTTGCAAAAGGCGTTTGTTTCCATTACCATGAAGTGGACAGAATAATGACAGAAAACAGATGACTGGCCTTTCCCTGTTTGCTATTTTAAAATGAAATACTTTGCTCCTTATATCATATTATTTACTTTGTCCTTTCAATCAGTGTTGTGATATTCAACCAGAAAGTGTATCCTTTAAACAAGTAATAGTTTTGTAGTGGATTATTTTTTAGCTATTGCTCCGAATGGTTTCTGATGAACTCAAATGAATTTTTTGCTTATTTGCCATCTTTAAGAAGAAAAATTCAAAATGCATTACACACTTAACTGTGTTCATGATTTTTAACAGTGTTGCTATTCAACAGATTATGAATATGGGAGATTAATGTAAATAGTTGCCTATTGGTACATTATATTATATTGCACACTCTCATACACATTAATATGTGATGTGTTCTTCTTGTTTTGATAATGCCTTTTAAATGGTATATTTATGGTAGAAAATTTCTGCTAACATTCCTGTAAGACCTCAAGAACTAGATATGAAATTGTGAGCTGTGCATGGTCATACAAAAGCAGCAACCATTTGTGGTTTTAAGTAGGCACATATAGAATAAGTGCAGGAAAGTTTACTGTTTTACAACATTGAATCACACTGAATTTAATTAGTGTTTTTGATTATGAAATTTTCTTGGTGAATATTTAAGCAGTTATTTTGTATTAAATAATTTTAATAAATTTTGTACAATTTGAGATTTGTTTTCAGTTTGACATGTATATTCATATACAGTATGTATATCAGGTATTTACATGATAAACCTGTAAGGGTGTCATAAGTAATCAAGTTACTTGATTTAAAAGTCCTTAATTAAAATTTATCATCTCAAGAAATGGCAGAAGAAAAGCAAAGCATAGTTTGGGTGCTCGACAGAAAATGTGAGAATGTATCATTGGTTTGGTAGCATTTCACATTAAAATAAAATGTAGTTGCCTGCTGACATTGCTGCACTAAACTACTGTACCGTCACAGCCCAATGGCTATACAGCAGCTTCTAAAGAGAGACATCTAGGTTTTACCCAAAACTTCCCTGATGTCACAGTTAGAACAGTAGTTAACCAGAGACTGTTTATAGTTGTGTAACATGTTTGTATGTTATTTTTTTATTTATATTTTTTATTTAAAAGCATGGCTGCAAATAAAAGTTGTTTGCAAGTTTTAAGTCACAATTGAATAAAAAGGATATAATTTTTAATATGCATTCTTTTTCATAAACAAAGGGTTGGATTAATGTGCATTTTTTCTTAACACATCCAAGATACCGTATGTGGATTAGGCAAGTACAGTGTCAGAAGTAATTAAATTGCTCATTTTTTTCTAATGATATCAGTGATCTTAGTGTTTAGTTAATGACCGTTAGTCTGAGTACATCCATGTTTGAAAGGATGTGTTATTCTCCTGTCACTCCCAAAGGCTGTTTTTTTCTTGAAATTCTGGATTGAAAAGTAAAGACAAACTCACATACTTTTAGTTACTGAATTATAAATTATACATGATAAAGACATACCATGTAACTCTTTTTTTTTTTTTTTTGTTTTTATAACAGGCCCAAGAAATATTCCATCTCTGTCCTTGCTCCATTTCTTAGGTATTTGTATTGTGAACCTTTGCATTTAACAGAGAATTCTGAATTAAGACACAGCCTTCTTAAAATCCTGCTTCCATCACATCAGATATCACGGGGAACACAGCCATCATTAGCTCATCAAAATATTCTTTTGCTGCTCTATGACTTAATTCCATATCTGCAGGTAATGACAATGCCTCATGTACCTTGTCTTTTTTGATAGTCTTAACATTGAAAGAGTCATCCGTTTTCTGTGTTTAGAATATTTTCTTGATTTTCCTGCTTTATCTATTTATCTTGCTATGGTTATTTAGGTATAGATCTGAAAATGAAAATTATGACTTGTTAGATTGGATTACCCTGAAGCCTCTTCTCATTTTTATTAATCTTTGCAGATAATTTCAAAAATATTTATTTTTAATTAGGCCTTCTAGTGATACTGTGCAATTTGCCAGTCACACATAATTTGATAGTAGCAGAGACTGGAAGGCATTTATTCTGGTTGCTTTAAAAAGAGCAAGTTAGTTTGGAGTTGCTTTATCTTGCATAATATTGCTTAATCTTCATTGTCTCTATACTTTTGACATACTGAAATGCTAACTAAGGAAGGTAATAAAACATTTTATAGAGATTATATAGGGTAACTAAAAGTACAGTACACCCACGAAATTCGCGGGGGGTCACCTTCCTAGAGCACCCGCGAATTGTAAAAAAACGTAAAAAAAATGCCTGTTTTTATAGTTTAAACCCTAAATATGCTCCCAAAACACTTTAATTTAATTTCAAACTCAGCTTAACACATTACCTAAAAAAAAAGAATGTAAAGGTAAACGCATATACTGTACTGCTATGTCTCCCACAGTGCTAGAATGTAAAATACCAATGTTACCGCTATATGTACTGTAATTCATGCAAGCACGTCTTCATTGCCAGAAGCCTTAGAAGGTGCAGGGTGTTTCAGCAGCAGCTTGGTGCTTTAACCCTTAAACTGCCACATACTTGGGGGTTAATGCATCCATGGATGCCAAATACTTTTTTCCTGCACTTTTTAAGTAAACTTCACTTTTCACAAAGAAAAAGTGAAATTTTAATGGAACACATTTTTTTTCATGCAAAGAGCATCACAATTACTGAAACGCAGATCATTTTACACACTGCCAATGAACTGTAAAAAATATTTTAAAAAACTACTGGAACAATATGTAGAAGGTGCAACTGACACCATTGATGAAATTTGGTAAATCACCGAGCTAGCTATGCTTGAATTGGCAGCACGCAAGCACACAGAGGTAAACGCTGATACTTGCAGGCTAGTCTAGTGCAGCGGCTAAATCCCAGAGACAGTGAGGCTGCAGCAAACCGGTAATCAAACAGCAAATAAAGAATGTAATGTTAACAAATTAAATAAATGACAACAACAATACCTCCCCTGTTCCCCTTATGGTGATCACACATTAAATACAACAAAGCACAAACAAAATACACACAGTAAATCATGAAAAACGTTCATGAAAAACGGAAACAGATGAAATGTAATGGTTGTAAATAGATAGTCCAGAGATCCGCAAGTTGAATGGGAATGTAAAGATAGTCCTACCGCTAGTTCCTGAAATGGTGAAGACGGGGGGTGGGGGTGTACTGGTTCAGGAGCGCTCTGTTTTGATGGCCATGAATCCACTTACAGTCCTCATATACACAGGCAGACGGCAGACAATCCAGACGCCAACCACGAAACGATCCTGGACAAAACGAATAAGTACAGGTAACCCAACAGAAGGCAGGCAGACAGACAGGAACTTGAAACACAAATTACAAAAACTTTGACCTCAAGAGCCCCTAAACCCTCAGCAGAAGAGCAATCAGTGCCACTGCAGGGACTGCTGGGAGTTGCAGTTTCAAATTCTATTGGCTACTTACACCATCCCAAGCCGCATTTTCCTCTACAGTTGCTTCTTATTCTCTCTACAGTACAGTATTGCCACGAAAAAAGCCATAAAAATTGTGGAGGATATTTGCGGTTTCCGCTAACAATTATTAGTTAGGATTTAAGGAAAAATCTGTGAACGACTGAGGCCGTGAACTCTGAACCGCGTCTTCACGGGGGTCTACTATATATGTATTTTTAACAACAGAAAACACTTTTGATTTTGCAAATCTTACCTTTTACCTAGTCCTTTACAGCTCAGCAAACCACCTTAACTTATTTAGTATTTGTTACAGTAGGTGAGAGTTTAAGTATAAATAGCAAGAAATTTTGCTAAGCTTTCATTATCAAAAATTTTTTTCATACACTTGCAAAAAAATAAAAATCATTATAAGGGGTCTAATATAAAGTTCAGGTAACTTAAATGATTTTACTTCATGTATTGTAGAGTTCTACCTAAAGTCCAACAGAAATTGTACTGGCCTGCTGCCAGACCTCCTAGTCTCTTACACTGATTGGAGATCACATCAGCCAGTATTTGTTATTCTGCTCTCAACCATTAGCACCATTGATTCTGACGTGCTGCCCCTGGTGACATGTGGAAATATTTTAGAATGTGTTGTAAAAAGCTCAGACTACTTTTTTGCTCTTTCCCTCAGAGGTTCTGAAGTTTTACTTCTGTGGCATGATTTATGATTAGAGTGACTGTCATACTATAGTGGCCGTTTGTCTTCCCACAATGGTGTAAAATAAAAGTATGCTTTCTTCTGTTTCTGTTTTAAAGTTCTGTTTTGGTATTATTCCTGGCCTTTTGGCACCTCATCGGGACCCATATCCCTGCCAATATCTTGTCAGCAAAATAAAATGTCACAAATTACTGGTAAAATTTACTGGTCCTATGTGCCCAGTTTTTGCAATACTGTATTTAGTTTAGGACTGCTATTTTTGAATGAAGAGAATGCATTCAGCTTTGTTCTGTATTTAGTATTTTTATTTCTTTGACATCTGAATCTTATTATCTCCTCTTATAATAGCAGAGTAAAATTCTAACTCATCAAATTTCATTAGTGTCTTTTATTTGGTTAACATAATCAAATTTATTTACTATTAATTTTATTACTTTAATCATAGCCACACATCTATGGCAATTCATTTAAATTTATCTGTGACCCAATGTTCCTGTACTGGGCAACAAATGTTTAAAAAAATGGATAGAGGAATAGATGTTCCAAGAGTCTTAAATCTGTTGCCATAATGTTTGTAAATTAATAAAGTGAAACAATTTTCTAATATCAGCATTTGTGTCATTCATGGCTATGATATAAGGATAAAACAGGTTGGAACAAGGCAGTGTCCTGTAAGACAGACTGACATTATCCATGCAATATCTAGAACACAAGTGCTGGCTTAAAAACCAGGGCCAGACACTCTTAATGCCCGCTAAAAAGTCCAAATTTGTTTGACGGGGCTCCTCTGAGGAATATAGTCTCTGCTGCTTATTTGATAAGATGATCAATTCCAGACCATATAACATCTGAGAAACCTCTTGAAGGCACAAGCTAGACACCCAAGTTCTGAATAAAAGACCATAAATCAAGGATAGGTAACATTGATGGACAGAACTTTGCACTGGTGGTCAATCAAGATGTTGGGCTTATGTGCATTCAAGAAACCAGTGGCAAGACCTTATTCCTTCCTTTATAAATCATTAAAGTCTCTAAGTCACAATCTCTCTCAATCAGCTCTCTGCTCAACCTAACCATAACTTCTGGTGTATGGCAGATGTATGTGGCATTAATAAAGGTCAAAGCAATCCCTTCTACACCAAAAGGGTAACTGGGGCTGGACTGATAAAACGGAATACTGTCCGTAACAGGAGCTGGACCAGGAGTGCCATTAGTCCAGATCTTGCTAAGATGGCAAGTGCCCAAGCATAGGAAGACAATATAGGGCCAGTCCATATCAAATCAACTGATTTTCCAGAAATCCCATTCACTTTGTAAGTTTTTATATTTAAGATGTCTTACTTAAAGGTTTTCCAATGTTGTTATTTGTCCTAGTGTGTATATAAATACAGGGAACTCCAGTTTTTGCTTTACATCATGCCTGACGAACAGGCTTGAGTTGCCTCAAAAGCTTGCATATTGTAATCTTTTTAGTTAGCCAATAAAAGGTGTCATTTTGCTTGACTTTTCACTACAGATGTAACTGTTATCCAGGAGATCTCCTGTAAATTATTTTGATGTAAGGTCAATACTTTCTACGATACAACCAAATTTGACACAGCTCTTTTTTTTCATCAATTTCACAAGGCCATATCTCAAGAACTAAGCCACCTAGTAGGCTAAAGTTTGCCTTTATACGTATAGTACATAACAAAATGTTTGGTCCAGATGACACCACTTGGTATGAGCAGACCTTCAAAATGGAAAAAAAATATTTTGTGTTCTGTGGCTTTGCCATGTTTAGGCTTTCAGAAAGCATACTACTAACTGATACAGCTTGCTGATTTTTTTTCCATGTTTAGATACCGCCACAGGACTTTTCAAAAGATTATAAACAAACAAGAAACTGCATCAGGGTTTAACCAGCAGACCTCTCAAATGTAAAAAAAAATCATTTTCGGTCTAATTTTCAGACTAGCTTAATACACTGTGGGAATGACCAGACATTTTTACAATTATTTTTCCTGTATTCTACATGGTTCCTTCTTTCTTAAAAAGCAAGTCTCACTTTTCTTATGTGAATCTTTCATTTTTATTTTTATTTTCCATTCTAAACATGTTAAATTCACCATTTGTCAGTAGTGATAATCAAGTTCACCAAAGGCACATTAAGCACAACACATGATTTATCACTAAATATAACACTAGTTATAATGAAATGTTAATATCTTGGCATTGCAACAGCTGGAATATGACCCATTTCATTCCTGTTTCAATTGAAGTGCAGTGTGTCGGGCATCTTTTACTGCCTCCCACTGACTTGTAGGTGCACTGAGCAGTGCAATGACACTCTTTAATGGCATCCAACAAATATAATCTCTATGTGGCCAACAGAAAGACTGTATAGGACATTTTGGACTCATGAAACATATCACGATGTCTGATTCTATTTCCGTCTTGCCACAAATCACACCAATCCCAACATTTTTCATTATTCATGCACCCAACATGGCCTTCCAATAGGGCACTGCTCTAATGTGAGGGATGCAGCTAATCCATCAGGGGTGTGATCATGAGAGGGCAGAATCTCAGCTGCTGCTTCAGTGGTGAATATTCGGACAGTCAATTGACATCGTCATTTAATTTGAAAAAAGTTTGACTTTTTTTTTTGACTTTTTTATAACTTACTGTTTGAAAACTCAATGATTACAATTATTTATATATGACACATTCAGCCTATATTTAGGATGGAAAATAAATATGAAATATTTGCATAGGAAAAGTAAAGTTTGTGTTTTGAGAAAGAAGGGACGATGTAGAATAAAAGAAAAATATTTTTAAAATTATTTGCACATTCCCACATGCCGTTAGGATGCCCTGAAAATGAAATCCAAAGTGATTTTTTGGGTTTGAGAGGTCCACTGTTCAAACCCTGATACAGTTACTTTTCTTTTATTGCATTTTCAGAAACGTTATATATGTATCTCAAAAGGGGAAAAAAACCAAAAGTCTGTGTTGATTGCAAATACGTATTTCTGAGGCGTAAACATTGGTAAGCGAGAAACTCAAATTAAATTTTGGTTAATTTCAAGGGGCTGCTTTGTCCATGCAGTGTTATCTGGACCACATATTTTTACTTCATCGCATACTATACCAATTACTGTACCAGTGTGGAAAGTTTGAGCCCGCTCAGTGTCTCAATTCTTGAGTTGAGGCCAAATAAAATTGATACAGCATCCCCTCTGTAAACATTGCTGTATCTTGGAAAGTATTGAACTTGCATCAACAAAAAAAGTTACATGATGTCTTCTGACTAACATGGGTACATGTGGTAATTTTTCCAGATAATTCTGAATCAAAAGTGCATGGGCCATTGGTTGATTTGAAATGGAATGACCCTATAAGTAAAAGCCACGCGTTTGCCTTCCTAATGACAGCGGCTGACTGATCACCAGTTGACCCAGCAGGTGTAACTTTGCTAGCAAATGAGGACACTCTGTATGTAAAGTAATTAAATAGAAACTGTAGCTCTGCCCTCAGCCAGAAGATGTGATCAAAGGTGAAGAAGGAGATAACCTCCTGAACAAAGAAAGAAAGTGTACTAAAGATTCCTCCATGTGTTTGGTGAAAGCTAACCTGGAAAGGAACAAGACATTGCTTACATCAAAACATGAGCATAAATATTTTGATTCCGAGGAAAAATAATTGTATTTTAATAGATAGGACAAAGACAGATAAAGTATTATGTTATTGATGTCATTGTAACTGAAAAGTAGTAACCTTGTGAAGGATAAGTTCTGGCTGTGCAGATGTGTCTTACACAAGCACACATTCACACACACCACATACACGAAAAATGGGGTGGCAGCGCAGAGGCTAACTATGAGCAAATAAATGGTACAGTGCAAACACGAGAAGCTTAAAAACTAGGTAAAGGGCTTATCCATCTTGAACACATAAATTGAAAGATTAGAATTTATACCTTTAAGAGAGACAAAGATCTATCTTTGCCAAAAGATAGAATTCATAAGTTTTGTGCCTTTTTCTATAGGAGAGGAAAAGTAAACTAAGCTTTTGTAACATAATGTTTTGTGTTGTTTGTTATTGTTTCTCATCTATATATCTATTTACATATATATACTTACATATATCCATCTTCAATTATCCTTATGTTATAAATAAATTGCCAAGTTTTGTTTATTTCAACATGTGTGTTTGACTTATTTGTAAAAGTAAGTATATTGCCATGTTGAACTACAACAAAGAAAGTGGAAGTGTTAATGCAGACTTTCTTCAATTTATGAACTTTGTTAATAAATATTACAGACTACTTTAATCTTAGTACAAAGCCAAGTAGAAAAGTAAAAATACAGTAACTATTGGACAAAGTAGGAATATATAGTAATTTTGTGCAGAACCTATTAAAAAATAAAACAAATACTCCAGTTGTCCACAGCCTTGTCAATAAAACTCACTGCAGCAGAAATACCTATAAACTAGAAAAAAGGCTAAATAGCCATGTATGTTGAAAACAGAAATGCAACTGTTCTTCTCAAATTCCAAAATAGTTGAAAATATATTTTTGTCTATTTTAATATTTTATTCTAAGAAATATTTGCAAACCAATATTAAACGAAAAATGATCATGCTAATAAGTTACTAATGTGATTTGATCGTATATCCTGAAGACTAACACTCCACAGTGCAAAACTGGAAGTTGTTGGAGCTAATGCTATCACCAGGAATGGCATTATTATCATTCTACCTTTGTAGCTAAATGATCTACTGTGTTTCAGTCTAGTGTGGTGGCATATTTGATTATTGACCTAGTTATTGTCTGTGAATCTTGAACATTTCTCCCAGTCTGCATATCATTTTCTCTGGTACAGTGATTTTCTTCATACACCATTCTAGACTGATTAATTACTTTAAATATGAAGCAGCATTGGTGTGTCCTGTGAAGGACTGGCATTCCATCCACGATTGTTTCATATTATACAATATATTCTTTACTACTGTAATAGTCTCCATGCTTTTGCTGAAAACATAAAGATTCTATACCGCAGAAACACAATGTTTTGACTGTTAGGCTACACTTCTTAATGGCTCAATTGTTGAGGCTTTGGGTTTCCAGCAATTAAGATTCAATCAGAAATAGTTAAAATTCATTTTGTCATGTTTCTAAATAATAATTGGCAATTTGTGGATCGTTTCTCCCCCAAACTATGCGACTCTTCAATTCCACCCTTCGGGGGTAAACGTTAACATCATACAAAGTTACTGTCTGTTTTTACCTGCATTATTATCAATCTTTAATTTAATATTGTTTTTTGTATCAGTATGCTGCTGCTGGAGTATGTGAATTTCCCCTTAGGACTATCTATCTATCTATCTATCTATCTAGTAAACTTCTTTTGAAATATATCATTGTATTTGGTTTTTAAGAAAGTGTACTTGTATTTCTGTATTAACTTTGAATTTGGAAGCTAAATATGTATTTTTTTTTCTCTCTAGATAAATGATCTTGCACAGGTTGTTGACTCTGTCAGTTTCCTTAAAGAACTTACCTACAGTTTTTTGTTACACCCCAAGTTTTGGATAAAGGAGCTTCAGCACCTGTCACTTCATTTGTTGTGTGCTTGTGACTTAAGTCTGCGTTTCACAGGAGAATGCTCAACTTTGACTGAACTTATTGAAAGAAACTTATGTGCCCTTTCAGAGGTGAGTCTTGGGACATAACAACTGCTTCACCGAAAACACCTTCATAAAACTGGCATTGGCTACAAATGTGCTATTTTTGGTTAGGGAAGAAAACGGTAATTTTATTGAAGATAATGATTGTGTACTAATTGTGTACTATTTATATATCTATATATTCAGTGCTGAAAGAACTATTTTGTTTGCTTGTATGTTTCTGAAGTCATTGTCAGACTTTGAACAGTAGTTGACAAATTTGAATATTTCTTAGCAAAGTGTGCATGTAACTCTTTTTTGTAATTTTTCTTCCTGATAAAGAAATCAGTTAAGAATTGCAAGGTTTCAGCAATTCACTTAAATAGTAAAGAAGATACATCCTTTAATTTTGGAGTGTACTGTGGATAAGTATTGTAAATTTAAGTCTAGCCGCTTTAATGGTTACTTAAAAAATTTAATTATTTTAAATATATTTTGTCTAGTGTGTGTGTATATTATAAAAAGGACAGCCTCGACACACACAAAAATGTTTGGGGCAGCCATATATTGTCCCTGGCTGCAAATGAGTTTTTATAGCGCACTCATGTGCATTGTTTAGAGTCCTGAATTGAACTGATGTGATGATGAAATGATGGTGGCTTTAATGGCCAAAACCGGAAGTGCTGTCACCTGTGGCTGGAACCGGAAGTGACATTGCCCATGGCACCGGAACCGGAAGTGACATTGCCCATAGCTCCAGAACTGGAAATGGCGTCATTGGTAGGGCGTGTGGTAGGTTTTCCCTTATCTAGACTACAGAGATAACAGAAGTGGGATTAGTGCATTAGTGTACCCTGCCACCCCCCTGGCCTCGCGGATAATTACCTTGACTTAGTCCACTCAGCTTCCTCCTACTTGCACATGTGTGACTAGCCAACCAAACCCCGCTCCCCCCCCCCCTCCCCCAGACCCATCATGTCGGGCATATCTTTCCATGAGGTCATGGCTCCAGGAAAGGGCATCGGCATTGGCTTGCAGTGTACCTTTAGGGTAAATGACCAAAAACTTGTAAAGTTCAAGGTCCAAAAACCATCCGAGTGACTCGCGGATTTGAATCCCTCTGGAAGGCCATTCACTGCATGATCCATCACGACGGTGAACTTGCATACCAAGAAGTAGTACCTCAGCTGAGTAATTACCCATTTAATCGTCAAAGCTCCACTGTCGCATACCTGGTCTCCCTGTCCAACGGTTTCCGACTCGGATATATAACGGGATGTTCAACTCCATCGACGCTCTGGCTGTGTGTATATGTGTATATATATATATATATATATATGTATATATATATATATATATGTATACAGTATGTGTATATATTGTGAGCTTGGGTCTGAACACCATCAGGCTACCACCAGCACTTTCCATAAAACACACATTTATTTTCTACAAAAGTCCCACACATCACACAGTGCCCCCAGCACCAATCAACCCTGTCCACGGGTCTCTCATCCAAATGTCCGTGGGCCGCCTTTCCTCTCCTCCCGGGAACTTGGTCCTGCTCCCACTCCCAACTCTAGCTCCCTGGTTGTAGGGAGGCGGCCCCTTTTATTCTCACCCGGATGTGCTCCAGGTGCCTGATGACATTCTTCCAGCAGCACTTCCTGGTGTGGCGGAAGTGCTGCCCTTGCAACCGGAAGCACTCCGGGCGTCACTGGAAGGATCTTCCTACACCTTCCCAGGTGTGGCGACATTCGTGATCGGAACCATGTCGGTGGGTCTCCAACAGCGGATGCGGCGGTGCAGGCTGTTCGCGAGGTGAGGGGAGCAACAGCGAGAGTGCAGACAGGACAGGGGTTGATGAGTGCCCCGGGTCCTAGCGCCCGACGCCCCGAGCCCGCGGCAGTCTCCCGTTGTTCTGCATGGACGCAGACGGGAACGGTTCTGTGCGTTTCTCATGTGCAGACCCAAACCGCCATGGCGTCCAAGAGTGATAGGAGGAATCGAGGGGTGAATGTCGGTTCCTCCGATAGGAAGAGACATGCAGCTGGGTGCGCACGTCCAGAGAAAGTCAGCGGAAAAGAAAGGAATGCAGGCGGTCCCATCAGTGTCGTCACCTGGAGGGACACGGAACCCGTGGAGGGGGTGCCAAACAGGCAAGTTCCGGGGTCCCCGTCGAAGGGGAGAGCGCTGCCAGTGCGTGGCACAGAGGGACGCCAGGGAAGGGTGTCCAGGCAGCAGCTCTGCCCCCTTGTTTCTGTGTGTTGCAGGACTGGACCTGGGACGAGCAGTAGGACCTGCTTCGTGGGAAGCCAGCCCTCATCGGACGGACCGTCTGGCAGGACGACACTTCGCTGGCGATGGGGCAGCCCCACAACCGGCGGAGGCTACGAAGGCGCAAGTGGCGCAGAACAGAGGGGCGCGAATACCTCGGATAGGGTGCCGAAGAAGAGAGTTCCAGGGTGCTGGATTGGACCCTGGACAAAAAGTAGGACCCACTTCGGGGTTGAACCGCCCTCACGGGTTGTGTCGCTCAGACCGACGTGTTTTTGCTAGCTATGGGGCACTGTGGCACCCGGCTGGGGTTCATGCCCGGCCAGGATGCCCAGGAGGACCGGAGGAGGGCTTGTGCCTCCTCCAGAACACGAGGGGGCGACCGCCTTGGTTGCTTTGGGGGCCACGGGTACAGGGCTTGGAAGCCCAACCCTGTAAGGGGCCGTGGTCACCGCCAGGGGGTGCCCCGATGCCTTGGGAGCCCTGGACCTCAGCACTTCCGCCACACCTAGAAGTGCTGGAGGAAAGAGGATTGGGGACACCTGGAGGACTTCCAGGTACACAACCAGAGCTTCTGCCACATAGGGGTGTGTCAACGGAGGCTCCTCGGGAAGCACCTGGAGTCCATCCGGGGTGTATAAAAAGGCCAATGACTGGAGGGAGGTGGCCAAGTCGGGTGGAAGTTGGACAGAGCTCAGAGGAGAGGAGTGGAGGCGGACCAGAGACTGAAGGCATTGTGTTGTGTGGCCAAGGACTTAAGGGGTGATTGGTTCTGCGGCACTGGGTTTGTGCTCATGAAATAACTGTAAATATGTATAATAAACGTGTGTGTGGTGAAACCAACATGTCTACCATCTGTGTCCGGGCTGTTCCCCACAGTGTATGTGTGTAATATATATTTATGTATGTGTGTGTGTGTGTGTGTGTGTGTGTGTGTGCGTGTGTGTGTGTGTGTGTATATATGTATATGTATATACACAGTGGAACCTCGGCTTGCGAGCATAATTCATTCCGAAAACATGCTCGCAGTCCAAAGTACTCGTATATCAAAGTAAATTTCCCCATAAGAAATAATGGAAACTCAGATGATTCGTTCCACAACCCAAAACTATTCATATAAAAATGATTAATACAAAATATAAAGTAAAAATGCATAAAACAAATTAAACTGCACTTTACCTTTGAAAAAAATCATGGCTGGTGTGAGTGAGTTTCTAAACTCTTGTGGGATTCCACCCAATGGGACGACACGTGGAAGAGCGTCCCAAAACAATCGCAGTCTCCCAGCGCTGTAGCAGTTCACCGTAAAAGCGAATCCGAAAACATCGCGGACATGCTATAAGCGCCTGCCGTCAATGGGAGATACAAGGAACAAGGGACATTATCAATGCACAGGGCATGGTACTACTTGGCTGACTGCTGTGTCTGTGTATAGGAGAGTGGCAGATCCCGTTACAATAAATAACTGCGCTGTTGCTGTTTCAAGCTGAATAAAGCTGGTGTTGCTAAAGTACTGAGACTCAGCTTCGTGTTTTGGGGTGCAAGACGGGGACTCACATGTCACAGCACGCACGCACACTCACACACACACAGTCACAATGCTGTAGTAAACAGTATACGCTCGTACGGATGTTGACTATATGAGTGAGGCACACCGACTCAGACGGAGAACAGGAGACGATTGCCCACAATCCCGCAGCGAGAGAGAGAACCATCAGCTCAGTTGTGATCACATGACACTCAGCAGACAAAGCGTATACATACTACTCGTACTGCAAGACCTCGCTCGTTTATCAAGTCAAAATTTATTAAAAACTTTAGCTCGTCTTGCAAAACACTCGTAAACCAAGTTACTGTCAAACCGAGGTTCCACTGTGTGTATATATATATATATATATATATATATATATATATGTGTGTGTGTATACGTATGTATATATGTGCATTTGTGTGTATGTATATATGTTGTGGCAGACGGCCGGGGTCCATGCCCGGCCGGGACACCCCTTCAGGATATGTTGAGGGGGAGCAGCCATGGACTTTGCAATACCTCCTCCTGGACGCAACCCCCCTGGTTTGTAGCGGTGCCTCGGTTTCCTGCTGGGCTCCATGGGAATTGGAATTGGGTGCAGCCTTGTTGGGTCCTGCAGGTGCTGCCAGGGGGTGCTGCAGTTGGGACTCCTGAGCCCTTATGGACAGTGTTTTCGCTACACCTGGAAGTGCACCCGGAACTCGGCAATTAAACACCTGCACTTCCGGGTGGACTATAAAAGGGGCCAGTAGCCACCAGTCAAAGAGCCTGAGTCGGGAGGTGGAGGACTATGCTTGCCGAGAGGACTGGTGGTGCAAAGGAGAGTGTGTTGTGGTGACTTTTTGTTTTGGTGCTTTGGGACTGTGTTGTGCCTGTAGGACACGGTGAACACGTGCCCCACAGGTTAAGAAAAATGAAGTTTTCATTTGCTTTTATACGTACCTGCAGTGTGAGTCTGTGACGGGTCAGGTGCCTATATTGCGCCTTATATAGATATATATATATATATATATATATATATATATATATATATATATATATATATATAAAATATGTGTGTGTGTGTATATATAAAAACATCCTCTTTCACCAGGATGATTCACTATTATTTACTGAAACCTCTTCTTTAATCAGTCAGCTCCTTGAAAGAACTGTATACATTACTAAGGGGGGCCAATCCCCAGTTGTGGCCAGAATATTAGTAAAATCTATAAATGTACAATAGAAAAATATTATTTATTGGAGTCAAAATCACGAAATTCTCTAAATATGTAAAAGAAAAATGAATTATTATTTAACGGAGCAAAAATCATGAAATATTAAAACAAAATATTTATTCTCTTACCGATTGGAGTATTCCCGTTATACCGAGGTCCACTATGCTCGATGAGTATTTATAAGAGACTAATTAAATGATCCATTTGTTCTAACTGACATTCTTATAGATAAAAAAAACTTTTTTTTAAAAGATGACTCATTTAAATAACAGGAAAAATCACGTGAAAACTAAAGTGGTATGCAGTGGGTCATTGTAACTCGACCTTCAGCTAACTAAATCATCTTAATACAAACATTGGTGTTATGAATAATTTTTTTAATAGTTTGTTCCTGTGAAAGAAAGTTTATTCAATCAAAAATAAAAACCACGACTTTCTTGATATTAAAAACCATGACTTTCTTGATATTTTAGTTTATAATTTAAAAACAGAATAAGAATCTGAATATCTAACAACCATCACATTATAGTTCGATAAATTCAGAAAAGAATGATACCAAACATATATATGTAGGTTTTAAAATAAGTCTGATTTGAAGCGTGACAAAAAATTTGACATAAAAACGTCACATAAAACCGTTGCACAAAATCGTTGCACTTTTAGGCTTAGGATTTTATATACTATATATACAGTAGATTATGTATTAGTATTTAAATTAAAAGTGTCATGTTTCATATTGTTATTGACATTCCTCTCTGTTGTTAGCTTCAATTTTCTGCTTTGTGATTTTTTGTGGTTTTTATTTTTAACTTTATCATTTTCAGCATCACAAACAAACTGAAACAAGTGTTTTTCTTGAAGAGTATGTAAATATATATTTTTTTAATAATTTTTACATGTTGATTTTCATGGCCTACAAATACATACACTTTGTAGGCCACTTGTTCAGAGTCATAGGCACAAACGCTTGACAAAAGAAAAAACAGAATACTGACATTTTTGACATTAGTTTGCAATTTATCATGTGTCCATTCTGGCCCTTGTAGGAAATGTTTAACTTTAGTTTATCCCCTATAGAGGAGGACTGCTGTGTTTTTTTGTTTTTTTTTTGTTAATCAACTTCTAAAGATGACAAACTTAGTTGCCAGGTTTAAAGAGCATTGTTTGAGTTTAACATCAGCAGGCCATAGTAGATAGAGCAAAAGCAAAAAACACAAAAAAATGTATCATTCCACTGTGAAATTTTTTTTTAACGTGTTTGACAGACCACATATGAAGCATGTTTGAATTAAATGTCTAAAAGGCTTTAACATAGTTACAGTAGTTAATTTAAACTTGAAGAGCATCAAGTTTCTAAAATTTTCTTTAGTTTGACATTAGTGTTTGTCTGCTTTGGAATTTATTTTCAGTGTTTGGAAAAATATTTAATTAGTTTTTTTTATTTGCTTTGGGTCCATACAGCTTTTTTAAACTGAATATCTTTACTTCATTTTGAAATTTAGGTGGTTTCCAAATGAATTGTGCTTTATGATGTAATATTGCAAGGTTTAATTATCCACTTGCTTTTATACTTTGTGTGTTGTAATAATAATAATAATAATTCTTTGCATTGTACTTTTCCTGTAAATTAATTTGTAATAATTTATTAATTCATTTTTATGATATATTTAATGGACTGATAACATAAACATTGCAATGGTCTTTTAATTATTTTGTTTATAAATCACCAGTATTCTTGTTATGTATTGCATTACATTATAATTGTACTGTATTATCAAATATTGTACTTTATATTACTCAAGTAATATAGTTTTTATTAACATGATAACAGATGAGGCAAAACCAGCATTCCATTTACCTATACTACATTTTTGTAAATCCAGAATGCATTATGCAGAATGTAGTATTCTCATCATCTTTTATTTAACTGAAAATTTCTTTCTTGTTCTTCTTTCGGCTGCTCCTGTTAGGGGTCACCACAGCGAATCATCTTCTTCCATATCTCTCTGTCCTCTGTATCTTGTTCTGTTACACCCATCACCATCATGTCTTCTCTCACCACATCCATAAACCTTCTCTTAGGCCTTCCTCTTTTTCTCTTGCCTGACAGCTCTATCCTTAGCATCCTTCTCCCAATATACTCAGCATCTCTTCTCTGCACATGTCCAAACCAGTACAATCTCACCTCTCTGACTTTGTCTCCCAACCGTCCAACTTGAGCTGATCCTCTAATGTACTAATTTCTAATCCTATCTACCCTCGTCACACCCAATGCAAATCTTAGCATCTTTAACTCTGCTACCTCCAGCTCTGTCTCCTGCTTTCTGGTCAGTGCCACCGTCTTCAACCCATATAACATAGCTGGTCACACTACTGTCCAGTAGACCTTCCCTTTCACTCTTGCTGATATCCGTCTGTCACAAATCACTCCTGACACTCTTCTCCACCCATTCCACCCTGCTTGCACTCTCTTTTTCACCTATCTTCCACAATCCCCATTACTCTGTACTGTTGATCCCAAGTATTGAAACTCATCCACCTTCACCAGCTCTACTCCTTGCATCCTCACCATTCCACTGACCTCCCTCTCATTTACACACATGTATTCTGTCTTGTTTCTACTGACCTTCATTCCTCTCCTCTCTAGAGCATATCTCCACTTCTCCAGGGTCTCCTCAGCCTGCTCCCTACTATCGCTAAAGATCTCAATGTCATCAGCAAACATCAAAGTCCACGGGGACTCCTGTCTAATCTCGTCTGTCAACCTGTCCATCACCATTGCAAATAAGAAAGGGTTCAGAGCTGATCCCTGATGTAATCCTACCTCCACCTTGAATGCATCCGTCACTCCTACTGCAGACCTCACCACTGTCACACTTCCCTCAATGCATATCCTGTACAACTCTTACAACTGCCACTCCAGACTTCCTTATACAATACCACAACTCCTCTCGAGGCACCCTGTCATATGCTTTCTCCAGGTCGACAAAGACGCAATGCAACACCTTCTGGCCTTCTGTATACTTCTTCGTCAACACCCTCAGAGCAAACATTGCATCCATGGTGCTCTTTCTTGGCATGAAACCATACTGTTGCTCACTAATCATCACCTCACTTCTTAACCTAGCTTCCACTACTCTTTCCCATAACTTCATGCTATGGCGCATCAATTTATCCCCCTGTAGTTACTACAGTCCTGCACATCCCCCTTATTCTTAAAAATTGGCACCAGTACACTTCTTCTCCACTCCTCAGGCATCCTCTCACTTTCTAAGATTCCAATAAACAATCTGGTTTAAAAACTCCACTGCCATCTCTCCTAAACACCTCCATGCTTCCACAGGTGTGTCATCTTGACCAACAGCTTTTCCATTCTTCATCCTCTTCATAGCTGTCCTTACTTCCTCCTTGCTAATCTGTTGCACTTCCTGATTCACTATCTCTACATCATCCAACCTCTTCTCTCTCTCGTTCTCTTCATTCATCAGACTCTCAAAGTACTCTTTCCATCTGCTCAACACACTCTCCTCGCTTGTGAGTACGTTTCCATCTTTATCCTTTATTACCCTAACCTGCTGAACATCTTTCCCAGCTCGGCCCCTCTGTCTAGCCAATCGGTACAGGTCCTTTTCTCCCTCCTTAGTGTCCAATCTCTCATACAACTCATCATACACCTTTTCTTTAGCCTTCACCACCTCTCTCTTCACCTTGTGCCTTATCTCCTTGTACTCTTGTCTACTTTCTGCATCTCTCTGACTCTACCACTTCTTCTTTGCAATCCTCTTCCTCTGTATACTCACCTGTACTTCTCCATTCCACCACCAGGTTTCCTTTTCCTCATTCCTCTGTCCAGATGTCACGCCAAGCACACTTCTTGCTGTCACCCTTACTACATCTGCTGTAGTTTCCCAACTGTCTGGTAATAAAGTTTTCTGATTCAGATTCTGAATTCTTCACTACCACCCAGTGCCTGTCTTACCTTCTCCCTAAACTCAACCTTTCAGTCTTCCTTTTTCAACTTCCACCATTTGATCCTTGGGTCTGCCCTCACTCTCTTCCTCTTCTTGATCTCCAACGTCATCTTACCCCTGCCACCACTTTGCATTCTTCAATCTCCTTCAGATTGACTCTTCTGCATAGGATGTCATCTACCTTTGTGCATCTTCCTCCACTCTTGTACGTAACCCTATGTTAAAATACATATTCACCCCAGCCATGTCCATCCTTTTGGCAAAATCCACTATCCTCTGACTTTCTTCATTTCTCTCCTTGACACCATACCTACCCATCACCTCCTCGTCTCCTGTTCCCTTTACCAACATGTCCATTGAAATCTGCTCCAATCACCACTTTCTGTCCCTTAGGTACACTGTTCATCACTTCATCCAACTCACTCGAAAAATCTTCTTTCTCATTCATTGCACACTCAACTCGCTGGGCATATGCACTATCAACATTCATCATCAAACCTCCAATTTCCAGCTTCATAATCATTACTCTGTCTGACACTCTTTTCACCTCCAAAACATTCTTGACATACTGTTCCTTCAGAATAACCCCTATTCCATTTCTCCTCCTATCCACACCATGATTGAACAATTTGAATCCACCTCTGATCCACCTGGCCTTACTCCCCTTCCATTTAGTCTCTTGCACGCACAATATATCAACCTTCCTTCTCTCCATCATATCTGCTAACTCTCCCCTTACCAGTCATACTGTCCACATTCAAAGTTCCTACCCTCAGTTCTACTCTCTTTATCTTCCTCCTCTCCTCCTGCTTCTGGGCATGTCTCTCCTCCCCCCCCCTTGTCCTTCTTCTTCCTCTTCTTTGGCCAGCAGTAGCCCAATTTCCACCTGCATCCTGCTGGCTAACAGTGCTGGTGGCGGTTGTTGTTAACCCAGGGCTCGACCGATCCGGTATGGAAATTTGTATTGTTGTCTGCATTTTGATTTGGCAAAATTTTACACCGGATGCCCTTCCTGACATAACCCTCCCCATTTATCTCGGCTTGGGACCGGCACGAAGAAACACACTGGTTTGTGTATCCCCAGTGACTGGGTTTTTAACTGGGAATTTCTTTATGGCTATATTTGACCTCTGATTTTTGAACATTAAAAATGTGCATCAGTGTTAACTTCCTTGGGAAGATAAATGAGCACAAGTTAATTGCAATGTCTACTCTGTTTAAGTATGAAATGTATTCAGCCTTTCAACAAGTCTTAAATGAAATAACTGTCTTTATCATCTAGCTTGCATTTTTTAGACAATCTTTTTATGCATATGAAACAATTTAGATCAGATGCCCTGTTTATAGTAACCAGTTATTTGACTTGATGTAAAAATTGACACACATGGTTTGGGAAATGTACATATTTCCATGAATTTGAACTGAACTGAATGGGTTTGAAATATTTAAATTATGAGTGCTCAGCTTATAACATGGTTTGGGAAATGTACATATCATTTCCATGAACTTGAACTGAACTGAATGGGTTTGAAATATTTAAATTATGAGTGCTCAGCTTATATACACAACACTATAATAATTGTTTACTATTTAAAATTTTTATTGTATTAAGAGAAAAGTAGTTTTATTTACAGCAGTCTGTTTGGTTACTGTTATTGGTTCATTCTAACAGACTTTTGATTTTGATTATTTGAAAGAACTTGCCATACTCAGTGTAATAGTTGCAGAATATTTAGAAATATTGAAATCCACACTTTTCTGGATGATATGTGTGTTCACCCTGCAATGGACTGGCAGCCGATCCAGGGATTGTTCCTGCCTTGTGCCTTATGCTTGCTGGATTGTACTCCCACTTCCCCACAATCCTTCTCAGGATCAAGTGGATTTGGACTATGGACGGTTAAAAACTAGTGTTGAAGGATGCTAAAACTGCATCAAATAGTTTTGATGAACTGTTGGATTTTAGTATAAATCAGTATTTTATTTCCTAAATATTTAATACTTTTTAAAATATTCTTTTCACTTTTTGTCTTCAGCATTTTCCATCTGAGCAGTTTATAGTTGGAGTGAGTTTACTACTTCTGCAGGCTCCTTTAAGTCAGCAAGCATCTCTTCTAAACCTTGGTAAGCCATTGAAGTTTGTAGTTAAAATCTTACACTTTAATTTATTTGTCTAACACTGCTTTAATTTTAATTATTGCATAGTTTTTGTACTATAAATTACCTTAATTTTTTTCTATAGTTTTGAAGATCATTACTACAAAGGAAGGAAAGATGACACCTTTGTGTTCTCCTATACTAGTGTTGCCTTTACTACAGATTGTATCAAGTGCAACTGTGATGGAAAGTTTATGTGATAGTCATGCTAGTAACTTGCATCTGCAGCTGGCATTAACTCTTCTACAGAATGTTCAAGAACTTTCATCTATTAGAAAGGAGGTACAGATCTTATGACTTTATACTTAGAATATTACTATTTTCAAACTCTATCCTAAATAAGTACCATACTGCATAGATACATGGTTTTATAATATGTATTTTGTTAGAATTCAATCAGACAAATGTCTTGAATTTTAATATGTGGATCTTAGTTAAACTGGACAAATTACCTCATTCATTGCCCAAAATGCATTTGATTAATAAGTAAATACAATGCAATTTTAAGAACCTTTCTTTTAGTCTGAAGTATTGATATCCATTTCCTTTTTTCTCAAAGAAAATTGAGGCAATTCATAAATAGCTGTCATTTTGCTATAACACTTTTAAAATTATTTTCCACATATGAGGCATATTTAATTATTTTAATTATTTACAGAGTACAAAAATTATATATTACATGAAGGACACATTTAAGGCATAGTTTTCATATGATTATTGAACTGTCTTAAACACAAAAGAATAGACAATTTAATAAGAGTATCTTTTTCTTAATTGAATGATAGAAACTAGTGACTATGACAGTGGTAAATGCTGGAATCACTATGTTCTCTATGACTGATAAAGATGAAAAGCAAAAATATATGTAAAACAATTGGATTGTTAAAACTTTCAGCTGGTATAGAATTAGGTTAGTTGATTATAGAATTAATAGAAAAACCCTTATTAAAAGATGCAGGCAAAAATCATTTTTTTGGTATTAATTTTAATATAAGAAATTGTAATGCATCACACAAGAGAAGAAAAAAAAACATAGCATGCTCACATATACACCCACAAACCTAATTTGGAGTGCACAATTAATCTACCATTAACAGCTTTGTGATGGTGAAGGAAAAAAGAAATGCACTAAACCGTGTGTTTTAAATTTGTAGTTGCTTACTAGCACACTACATTCAGAAATACCTGCTAATGTGAGTATTTACATATGAGGTATAGTGAATTTGTATAAATTTGTCTTGGTTTCTTTAACTAACATTGTCAGGCTATATTCAGTCTGTTTACTTAGTAATGGAAAAAATCCTTCAATAGAAACTAACAAATGACAGAATTGTTTTTAGATATTTGCAGGTGGAATATCCAATGATGTTTTGTTTAGTTTGAATAAAGAATTAAAAAAAATATATATCAAAGTATACAGGCACATAGACTTTTGGGGTCAGGGCACAGGGTCAGCACCCCTGGAGCAATTACAGGTTAAGGGCCTTGCTCAGGGGTCCACCAGAGTAGCATTCCTTCTGTCACTTCCAAGATCCTAACTTTCATCAATACAAAAAGGACAAAAACGAAAAAGGTGTCAAAATTCAGAAAGAAAGGTGTCTTTTAACCCCAGAAATTTCAAAGAAATGAAATTGGTTTTTGCATGTTTACATCTTGCAAATGACACTACCTAGTTCTTAGTTTATGCTGGTTTTGATATGGTATTCTCTGCGTAGAGAATGTTTTTTCTTAATACATGCATAATGAGTACAATAAGAAAGCAAATTATACCAAACATTGTTTAAAAGTCCATTCTCATGCCAAGAGGTGTTATTTAAATTACTTCCTTTTAGTCCACTTTTGGTGTTCTGGAGAAGTGGAGTAGCAGGGACTGTCTGTTAGTTCCTTACACATTAACTAAATGTAACACTGTCCCATATAATTATACATGCTAATTCATTTATGTAAATTTGTAATGTTTTTGTAAATTTGGTGTTTTTAATTATGATTGCCTAGTTCTGTTCATCTTCCCATGGGCTCACCACCTATGGGAGGGGCCAAGGAGGTCGGGTGCAGTGCGAGTTGGGTGGTGGCCGAAGGCGGGGACCTTGGCGGTCCGATCCTCGGCTACAGAAACTGGCTCTTGGGACGTGGAATGTCACCTCTCTGAAGGGGAAGGAGCCTGAGCTAGTGCGCGAAGTTGAGAGGTTCCGGCTAGATATAGTCGGACTCACCTCGACGCACAGCTTGGACTCTGGAACCAATCTCCTTGAGAGGGGCTGGACTCTCTACCACTCTGGAGTTGCCCCCGGTGAGAGGCGCCGAGCAGGTGTGGGTATACTTATTGCCTCCCAACTTGGAGCCTGTACATTGGGGTTTACCCCGGTGGACGAGAGGGTAGCCTCCCTTCGCCTTCGGGTGGGGGGACGGGTCCTAACTGTTGTTTGTGCGTATGCACCGAACAGCAGTTCGGAGTACCCACCCTTTTTGGAGTCCCTGGAGGGGGTGCTAGAGGGCATACCTTCTGGGGACTCCCTCGTTCTGCTGGGAGACTTCAATGCTCACGTGGGCAATGACAGTGAGACCTGGAAGGGCGTGATTGGGAGGAATGGCCCCCCTGATCTGAACCCGAGCGGTGTTTTGTTATTGGACTTCTGTGCTCGTCACGGATTGTCCATAACGAACACCATGTTCAAGCATAGGGGTGTTCATATGTGCACTTGGCACCAGGACACCCTAGGCCTCAGTTCGATGATCGACTTTGTGGTCATGTCGTCGGACTTGCGGCCACATGTCTTGGACACTCGGGTGAAGAGAGGGGCGGAGCTGTCAACTGATCACCACCTGGTGGTGAGTTGGCTTCGATGGTGGGGGAGGATGCCGGTCAGGCGTGGTAGGCCCAAACGTGTTGTGAGGGTCTGCTGGGAACGTCTGGCAGAGCCCCCTGTCAGAAGTAGCTTCAACTCCCACCTCCGGCAGAACTTCGACCACATCCCGAGGGAGGTGGGGGACATTGAGTCCGAATGGGCCATGTTCCGTGCCTCTATTGTTGAGGCAGCTGACCGGAGCTGTGGCCGTAAGGTGGTCGGTGCCTGTCGTGGCGGCAATCCCCGAACCCGCTGGTGGACACCGGCGGTGAAGGATGCCGTCAAGCTGAAGAAGGAGTCCTACGGGACCCTTTTGTCCTGTGGGACCCCGGAGGCAGCTGATAGGTACCGGCAGGCCAAGCGGAATGCGGCTTTGGTGGTTGCTGAGGCAAAAACTCGGGCGTGGGAGGAGTTTGGGGAGGCCATGGAGAATGACTTTCGGACGGCTTCGAGGAGATTCTGGTCCACCATCCGGCGTCTCAGGAAGGGGAAGCAGTGCAGTGTCAACACTGTATATGGTGGGGATGGTGCGCTGCTGACCTCGACTCGGGACGTTGTGGGTCGGTGGGGGGAATACTTCGAAGACCTCCTCAATCCCATTAACATGCCTTCCAATGAGGAAGCAGAGCCTGGGGACTCAGAGGTGGGCTCCCCCATCTCTGGGACTGAGGTCACCGAGGTGGTCAAAAAACTCCTTGGTGGCAGGGCCCCGGGGGTGGATGAGATACGCCCGGAGTTCCTCAAGGCTCTGGATGTTGTAGGACTGTCTTGGCTGACACGCCTCTGCAACATCGCATGGACATCAGGGACAGTGCCTCTGGATTGGCAGACCGGGGTGGTGGTCCCCCTCTTTAAGAAGGGGGATCGGAGGGTGTGTTCCAACTACAGAGGGATCACACTCCTCAGCCTCCCTGGAAAAGTCTATTCAGGGGTCCTGGAGAGGAGGGTCCGTCGGATAGTCGAGCCTCGGATTCAGGAGGAACAGTGTGGTTTTCGTCCTGGTCGCGGAACAGTGGACCAGCTCTATACCCTTAGCAGGGTCCTGGAGGGTGCATGGGAGTTTGCCCAACCAGTCTACATGTGTTTTGTGGACTTAGAAAAGGCATTCGACCGTGTCCCTCGGGGAATCCTGTGGGGGGTACTCCGAGAGTATGGGGTACCGGCCCCCCTGATAAGGGCTGTTCAGTCCCTGTACGATCGGTGCCAGAGCTTGGTCCGCATTGCCGGCAGTAAGTCGAAACCGTTTCCAGTGAGAGTTGGACTCCGCCAGGGCTGCCCTTTGTCACCGATTCTGTTCATAACTTTTATGGACAGAATTTCTAGGCGCAGCCAGGGTGTTGAGGGGGTCCGGTTTGGTGGGCTCAGGATTGGGTCACTGCTTTTTGCAGATGATGTTGTCCTGTTTGCTTCATCAGGCCGTGATCTTCAGCTCTCTCTGGATCGGTTCGCAGCCGAGTGTGAAGCGGCTGGGATGAGAATCAGCACCTCCAAATCCGAGACCATGGTCCTCAGCCGGAAAATGGTGGAGTGCCCTCTCAGGGTTGGTAGCGAGATCCTGCCCCAAGTGGAGGAGTTCAAGTATCTCGGGGTCTTGTTCACGAGTGAGGGAAGAATGGAGCGTGAGATCGACAGGCGGATCGGTGCGGCATCCGCAGTAATGCGGGCATTGCATCGGTCTGTCGTGGTGAAAAAGGAGCTGAGCCGCTAGGCGAAGCTCTCAATTTACCAGTCGATCTATGTTCCTACCCTCACCTATGGTCATGAGCTATGGGTAGTGACCGAAAGAACGAGATCGCGAATACAAGCGGCTGAAATGAGTTTCCTCCGCAGGGTGTCTGGGCTTTCCCTTAAAGATAGGGTGAGAAGCTCAGTCATCCGGGAGGGGCTCAGAGTAGAGCCGCTGCTCCTCCGCATCGAGAGGAGTCAGATGAGGTGGCTCGGGCATCTGATCAGGATGCCTCCTGGACGCCTCCCTGGTGAGGTGTTCCGGGCACGTCCAACCGGGAGGAGGCCCCGGGGAAGACCCAGGACACGCTGGAGGGACTATGTCTCTCGACTGGCCTGGGAACGCCTTGGGATTCTCCCGGAAGAGCTAGAAGAAGTGGCCGGGGAGAGGGAAGTCTGGGCATCTCTGCTCAAGCTGCTGCCCCCGCGACCCGACCTCGGATAAGCGGGAGACAATGGATGGATGGATGGATAGTTCTGTTCATTCTGCTTAATCAGTAATTTCAATTAAAAAGTATTAAATTTTAAAGAAGAAGACTCACAAATGATTGTTAAAATTTCCAAGGTGCAAGAAATAAATAGCTGTTCTTATTTATTGTTTGTCATGAGAACAACAAAACTGATAATAGGTGTTCAATGTAACTTTTTTTTAAATAATTATAATCTTTACTGATATTTCCCAGAACACACTGTCAGACATTCATGATGTTTTTAATGTAATAGTACATGGACTCTTTTTTGTATCACACTTATCTGAAGAAATGTATAATTGTTTTACATAAGAAAATGCATTATTTATACATTTCAATAGATGTTGCATACAGTTGTTCACACTGCTATAAAATAAATCTCAGCTGAAATTGCTCATCACATCAGGCATAGCATTCACACACTTTATTTGCCCCATCCTGATTAGTCAAGGTTCATCTTATTGACATGGTCTGTAACAGAGCAGTACCAAAAAAATGAAAAAGGCAATTGGAACACAGTCTTATGACAAATATAAGGGCTTATCTCATGAGGAATCATCAAGAGCTAGAGTTTGACAGTATACTGAAATGCGTGTTATGTACTATAAATCAGGATTCACAGTATTATTATAAAGACTGCTAGTACACTTAAAATCCAGTTTGAAAATTAAAAAAAGGTTTAATTGAGATAAATTGTGAATGGTTTTTCTAATGAAATGTAATAGATTGACAGATTTTCAAAAAAAATGAATAAGACATAAAAAAAATAGTAGAATTAAATTGCAATACTTAAATCATGATCCAAATCTCTTCATTAATTCATACTGTTGTTCCCAACTGTATAAACAAATTACTACAAGGGTATTCTAAAGTTAATTTTATCCAAAAATGTTTCTGAGTACCTTATGTATGCAGAGTATGTTTGTTTTTTTTTGAAGAACACGCTACATGTGGCTTGCTTATTTTTTCTGCTTCCTTTCATTTTATGTTTTTTTTTCTTTTATTTCAGTTAACTGTGTTGTGCCCTATGATTTAATTTTCCTTTGGAAACTTACCTTTACAGTTGCACTGTATCATTTTATATATGTCCTTCTGTTTTTATTTAGGAGCCCCTTAAAGGTTATGCAGTGACCACCTGGTACAATGTTATATTTGTAACCTGGAATATTTTAAATAGACTAAGTCAAGATCAAGAAGCAGCTTGCCTCTGGCTTCATGCTGTTCAATCAACATTACCCTTAAATGAAAAAGTGCCTGAGTACATCACAATTCTAGTAGCTTATCTCATTGTAAGAGAAGATGGAGAATGCTTCAAAGTTGCCTTGAAAACTGTTTCAGAAATGGCAAAGGCTGACCCCTCCCAGGTATGCCACCTTTTTTTCTACCCTTATTTTCTAGTAACTGTAGCTGTTTTCTGTTTTGGGATTATCTGTATGAATAATATCCCAAAATGTGTATTTAAGGAATGCAATTGCATTTTATTATTAAGTCAATAACTTACATTTAGTCTTTCTGGAGGAAAACAATATAACTAAAATGTAATGCAGATGTGTTTTGGTATTATTGTTATGACTTCTGAAGTTTAATATAATGCTTTATGACTCCATGCATGTGGTAGTTTGTATTAAAAATACAGTAAAATTTTGCTTTATGTACTGTGCCTACTCCATTTCTTTAGGCTATGTGTGTGACTGTGTATGTATGTATTTATGTGTATACTGTATATGTATATGGAAGGAACATTTATAGGGGAAACTGACTGACGTTTGTGATGTACTAATAACATTAAACCATAACATTAAACATATTGTTAAGGTTGCCAGTATAACAGGTAAACAGCAAAAACAACACACATATTAAGAAGTGTACGGAAGTGTATTATGGCAACGGTGAAAAAAAAAAAATATGGACACAGTGAAGAAAAAAAGAAAAACTAAATGTTGAGATTAAAGTCGACATGTTCACTTTATTCTCGACATTTCCACTTTATTCTTGCCATTTATTCTGGACATTTCCCCTTTGCTGCAAGGCAGCAGTGCAACCGCCACGCCACCGTGCCCCCACATGCTTTAATACATTTCATCATGAAAAAGATATCAGGTATTTCGTATTCTGAATGTTCATAGAGCAGGAATATCATGAAGTCAATGTGCAGCGATCGCTGCCGGTGCCTCCTCAGTGCAAGGGGAAGTCAGTTTAAGAAGCGTGTAGAGATTAACAACTGGGTCGGGAAACACTTAACACAAAGCATTTAATGTGCTACATTAACTTGTGACAGGGTTTGAGAAAATCTAGTAAATTAAACTTTCATTTTAAGATGAAGTTTAATTTGCGACATTCTACTGACAAAATAAACTACGAGAATAAAGTGGAAATGTTGACATAAATGTTGCGAATAAAGTGGAAATGTCGACTTTAATCTCAACGTGAATGGCGAGAATAAAGTGGAAATGTCGAAAATAAAGTCAACCTGTCGACTTTAATCTCGACACAAATGTCGAGAATAAAGTGGAAATGTCGACTTTAATCTCGACATTTAGTTTTTTTTTTTCTTCAGTGCCCATATTTTTTTTTTCACCGTGGCCCTAATACACTTCCATGGGGAAGTGTTCTTATATATGTGAAGTTTATAAAAATGATACAAATAGAAATACTCAGGTTATCCAGAGAAGCCCATTACATATGATACCTTTGTTTACTGATACTTCAGCTGGATTAGGAAAATTTTTTTTTTTCAGCATCCCTTAATACATCCCCTGGAAGTGTAACAGCAACATTGGATGGGACTGTCCCTTGGGTATATAATGCTTATCATGTGCATTACATAATGGTTATTAATCTTGCTCATCTCTCACTATGTTCTTTCTTCTTTGATCTCACTACGAAAAGCACATGATCACGCTCACAGTAACTATCGCTAGTTTACAGGATGGCACACTGTAGATTTAGAGAAATAATAATAATAACAAAAGATTTATTACTATTTACAAGACATTTTTATCCAAACAGGTAATTTTTCAAAAAAGCACGCAAAGCTATAGTTTCTCACATAAATCAACATAAAACATCTGTCCCTGTGTGCATTGCTCTGTGTACTACCACAGTGTGGCTGTAACGAGTGTTGTGTTGCTTCTGGGCTGCTTTCTGAATAGCACATGAAGCAGTAGTTTCTCAACATAAAACAACCTACATATTTTTTCTGACAGTTGGCTACGATTTCAGTATTTCTGCTTTGTTTTAATGAAATATACCACAATAATAGGTACAGTATAGTTAGCGGATGTTTGCTTATCCCTCAGGGACAGTTTAAAGATGATCACACCATTATAATCCAGTCAAATCTAGTTCAGTTGGTCCATCATCATTGACTTCAATGCATTTCGCTGAATTCTGCAATATTTGTAAATACTTCTGTAATTTCTCTCAACTGGAGGTGAATACCGTGCAGTTCACTCATCACTAGTCCCTACCCAGGCATTACCAAAGAAAGAAAAAAAATAACTATTTACATATCTGCGTGTTTCAAGGTTAGGAGAACAGAAAAGAAAGAATGGCATTTACCTTAGCAGATGAGAAGGCAAGATGATGTTTTTGGCTAGCATTTCAGCATAGCTTCATACTCATCCTGGTTTCCTGCCAGCGGCTCACTGCTCTCCATGGCTAAAGTAAGAGAAAAAGAGGTGTGAAGCATTTAGTTTACTATGGGAAATAAAAGGGATTTCAAAGTTTAATTTTAATTGTAGGATTAGAAGAAGAGGTATTTACTTGAATCAAAAGGGCTCTAACTTTATTCCTGTGCTTGTGTGTGAACATCTGCCCCATGAGGCTGTCTGTGTTTTAATAAACGCCTTGCAGAAACAGATGCGTTGTGATGTAGTAACATGCCTGCATCACCTGTGATTGCTTAGAAAAGGGGTTTTCAACTTGTGGGGCATGAACACATGTCAACAGGGACACAAAGTTTTATCAAAAATTCAGTGTGAAATCTTATTTATCTTTGAAAGTCACTAGTTCATTATTCAGCCTCTAGGAGGGGCAATTTTACAACAATAACCATATCTGTTTTGCGATCACTAGTGACCATTTGTTTGTGCATACTGCTTCTAGAAAGGACAAATCCGTTGCAGGCTATAAAAAGTTCATGGTTAAAAATGAAACAGTTGCTAGCCACAATAAAAAAAAAAAAAAAAAAAAAGTTGGCAATGGAAATACTACTAATGTAACTGACAGCAACAAAGATGTCAGGGTAGTGGCAACCGAATCCACCGCTGAACCCTGCGATGTTCAGCTATCTACATCACATTCAGGCTAGCATTGAAACAGAGGAGGCACGCTGTCAAAAGTGCAAGCAAGCGAAGGAACTTAGATGAAGGTTACATAAAATATGGTTTACTTGTTTCATAGTAAGTAGCGAAAAGCGTCCACAATGTGTTATATGTTCTGTAGTACTTGGAAATGACAGTCTGAAACCTGTTAAATTAATAAGACACTTGACCACGAAACACCTAAACCTCAAAAATAAACCTACTGACTTTTTTTTGCCGTAAAGAGTCAGGGTTGGCAAGCCAAAAACAAACTATGCTCAGTCAAACCACCATACCAGTTAAAGCAGAAAATGGCATAATTTTATTGCTAAAGCAAAAAAGCCATATACGATTGCAGAGACTCTAATTCATCCAGCAAAACAGGCCCAAAACATGTGACCCAGTGAGGCAGGAGCTTGGTTGCAGCAATCGCAGGTTGGATCTTGCCCTGGAAACATTTTGGACAGTTTTAGGTGAGACAGATGAGCTCGATATATAATTTTTAGTTGAATAATTCTATGCTTTGCACATATGGAGCTCGAGTGAATTCTCTGCTTTGCTACCTTCCATTCCTTTTCTGATATATTGATTAAGAGATCTTCTTCCCAATGTCCTCTTGGGTCTTTGAAAGGTAGGGACTCTAATAAGATTTTATATAATGCGGAAATTGTGTTTAATTCCTCTAAACTGAGCAGTATTTTTTCCAGCATGGTGGAGGGTACGAGGTGAGGAAAATCGGGCAGTTTTTGTTTAACAAACTTTCTAATTTGAAGATAGTGAAAGAAATGTGTAGCTGGGACGTTGAATTTGGAATGTAATTGTTCAAAAGATGCAAATATGTTGTCTATATAAAGATCTCTGAGCATTTTAATCCCAAAACTTTTCCAGGTATTAAAAACTGGATATGTTTGCGAGGGTTGAATGAGGTGGTTTTCTTGCAGAGGTGCCACAGATAAAAGATTTTCCATCTTAAAATGGTTTCTAAGTTGGTTCCATATTCTGAGTGAGTAAAGCACAATTGGGTTATTAGTATATTTGCGATAACTTGCATTTATTGGAGCGCAGAGCAGGGAGTATAAAGAAGTGCTACAGGATTTTACTTCTATTGCGAGCCAAGCCTGTGTATGTTCATTTTTTTGTGTCCAGGTTTTTATGGCTTGTATGTTTGCTGCCCAGTAATAAAACTGAAAATTAGGTAAAGCCATGCCACCTTCTGCCTGAGGTCTTTGTAGAGTCGCTCTTCGGATACGTGGGTGTATTGAGTTGCAAATGAATGAGGTTACAGTAATCCCTCGCTATATCGCGCTTCACCTTTCGCGGCTTCACTCCATCGCGGATTTTATACGTAAGCATATTTAAATATATATCGCGGATTTTTTGCTGGTTCGCGGATTTCTGCAGACAATGGGTCTTTTAATTTCTGGTACATGCTTCCTCAGTTGGTTTGCCCAGTTGATTTCATACAAGGGATGCTATTGGCAGATGGCTGAGAAGCTACCCAACTTACTTTTCTCTCTCTCTTTCTAACGCTGACTTTCTCTGATCCTGACGTAGGGGGATTGAGCAGGGGGGCTGTTCGCACACCTAGACGATATGGACGCTCGTCTAAAAATGCTGAAAGATTTTCTTCACGTTGCTATCTTCTGTGCAGCTGCTTCCTGAAGCGACCTGCTGCACAGTGCTTCGCATACTTAAAAGCTCGAAGGGCACGTATTGATCTTTGCTTGTTTGTTTTTCTCTGTCTCTCTCTCTCTCTCTGCTCCTGACAGAGGGGGTGTGAGCTGCCGCCTTCAACAGCTTTGTGCCGCGGTGCTTCGCATACTTAAAAGCCAAACAGCCCTATTGATTTGTTTGCTTTTCTCTATCTCTCTGACATTATCTGCTCCGGATGCGCACTCCTTTGAAGAGGAAGATATGTTTGCATTCTTTTAATTGTGAGACGGAACTGTCATCTCTGTCTTGTCATGGAGCACAGTTTAAACTTTTGAAAAAGAGACAAATGTTTGTTTGCAGTGTTTGAATAACGTTCCTGTCTCTCTACAACCTCCTGTGTTTCTGCGCAAATCTGTGACCCAAGCATGACAATATAAAAATAACCATATAAACATATGGTTTCTACTTCGCGGATTTTCTTATTTCGCGGGTGGCTCTGGAACGCAACCCCCGCGATGGAGGAGGGATTACTGTATTGTTGAATCTAATTGCTTAAAAAATGATTTATTGATATATATTGGAATGTTTTGAAATACAAAAAGAAGTTTAGGAAGGATATTCACCTTATCAACGTTAATTCTTCCAGCTAGAGTGAGATGAAAGGTTGACCATCTATGCAAGCCTTGCTTAATTTTTTCCATACAGACGGCAAAATTTTGTTGAAAAAGAGCTTTATGTTTACTTGTGATATTTACCCCTAGGTATTTAAACTGATCTGCTATGGTAAAAGGTAGGGTGTCCAATCTAATATTATATGCTTGTGAATTCACTGGAAAGAGTATAAATGTATTCAGATTAATTCTGAGACCGGATATCTTTTGAAATTCTGTTAGTGCTGTTAGAACTGCAGGCACAGTGTTTTCTGGGTCTGATGTATATAAAACCATATAATCTGAATATAGAGAAATTTTCTGTTCCAGTCCTTCTCTGATAATCCCCTTTATCTGATAAGAATTTCGACAGTCAACCGCCAGTGGTTCAATGGCGATTGCAAACAGCAGTGGTGACAAGGGACATCCTTGTCTGGTACCACGTTCTAGCTTAAAGTAGTCTGAGCAAATGTTGTTAATACAAACTGAAGCTTTAGGATTGGTATACAGTAGTTTGATCCATGCACAAATATTCGCGCCAAACCCAAATTTCTCCAATGCAGTGAAAAGGTAGTTCCATTAAATCATATCAAATGCTTTTTCTGCGTCTGATGATAGTAATATCTCTGGGGTGTTTGATTTTGCTGGTGAATATATAACATTAAACAAGCGTCGGAGATTGGAAGATAGGTGTCAGCCTTTAATAAATCCAGTTTGATCCTGTGATATTACCGAGGGCAGCACTTTCTCCATCCTTCTAGCTAGAATTCTTGAGAGTATCTTAACATCATTATTCAGGAGTGAAATTGGTCTGTATGATGCACATTGTAACAAGTCCTTATTTTGTTTTGGAAAGACAGTAATTAATGCTTGACGAAATGTTTGAGGTAGTATTTGGTTGTCTCTAGCTTCTGTAAATGTTGCCAATAAGAGGGGAGCTACCTGAGTGGAGAATTTCTTATAAAATTCTACGGGGTAACCATCAGGGCCTGCTGATTTCCCGCTTTGAAGTGACTTTATAGCATCTAGTAATTCTGTTAGCGTCAGAGGTTTATCCAGTTCCTCAGCACTTAAAGCATCTATTTGTGGTGTCTGTAATGTATCCAGAAATGCATTAGATTGTGTGTTGTCTTCTTTGAACTCAGTAGAATATAAGGATTTATAATAATCTCTAAATGCGTGCATTATATTTTTATGGTCAATGATTTCTTCTCCATTCGTGTTGGTGATTACTGGTATTGCATTGCGAACTTCTTGTTTGTGAATTTGTTGAGCTAAAAGCTTATTAGCTTTTTCTCCATGTTCATAGTAATGATGTCTTGACTTATAAATAAGTTGTTCAGTTTCTTTAGTTGTTAAGATGTTAAGTTCTGTATGCAGGGCCTGCCTTTTCCTGAGAAGAGCTTCACTTGGACGCCTGGCTTGTTCTTCATCTATTCTGGTAATTTCGCTTCTTAGCTCTGACACTTTCTTGGTTTCTAATTTATTTCTGTGGGAAAGATATGAAATAATCTGTCCTCTTAAGAAGGTCTTTAGAGTTTCCCAGAGTGTTCCTGCAGAAACCTCTGTGGGTGTGTTTGTCTCTAGGAAGAAGCTGATTTGTTTGGATATAAATTCTGTGCAGTTCTCGTCTGCCAATAGAAGAGGGTTAAGACGCCATCTGTGAGGTGAGTGTGAGGGGCTTAATGATTTTAGCTCCAAGACTAGAGGTGCATGGTCAGAGATAACAATTGTATCGTATTTGCACCATTTAATTGTAGGCAGGAAATTATTATCTATAAAAAAATAATCAATTCTTGAGTAGCTATAATGCACTGGTGAGTAGAACGAATATGTTCTTGAGTTTGGGTTAAGAAACCTACTGGGGTCTGAAAAGATGTGGTCATTTATAAACTGTGTAATTGTCTTTGCAATGTTAGATGTCGTCCCCCCTGTCACAGGAGTCCTATCTAAGAGTGGATTTAAAACACAATTAAAGTCCCCAGCCATTATAATTTTATGAGTGTTCACATTGGGAATGGATGCAAATAGATTTTGCATGAATTCCTTATCATCGACATTGGGTGCATAAACATTTATCAAAATCATTTTACTGTTAAATAAGTTGCCCATGACCATCACATATCTCCCTTCAGGGTCCGATACTACATCTGATGCTACAAATGGAACTGTTCTGTGTATGAGAATTCCCACCCCTCTAGTTTTCCTTATAAAGCTAGAATGGAACATTTGGCCAGTCCAGTCTTTTTGTAGTCTGAACTGATCCTTGCTTAGTAAGTGGGTCTCCTGTAAAAATACTATTTTAGCGTTTAAGCCTGTTAGGTGAGAGCATACTTTCTTTGTCTTTAATTCGTGATTCAGGCCTTTAACATTCCAGCTCACAAAGTTAACTGTCCCATCATGGAGACATTGATTCTGAGTTTTTAATGTCATTTTATAGTCTTAACTGGTAGTGAGGCAATTTTAATCTTAATTTCAAAATTCCCCATGAGTTATTGCATTTTAGCCTATTGTTGCATTGATATATATATATATAGTTATAAGGATTAGAAGAATAGATTAGATATAGCCTGTTCTCCTTCTCTCCCCTCTTTAAACCCCCACCCTACCTACTCCCCCCCCACCCCCCCCATCCCCATTTTGCTTCCCCACTTGAGGCTTGATCCCACTTCGTGATGTCCCGGTCCTCTGACATACAAAGAGACAGAGCACGTCCAAAACAAAACAAACCCCAAACCCGCAGCGGCGTTGGAGAATTAAAACAAAGAGATATCTATTGCAGCTGAATTTTAAATACTCTCTGCCGAAAATATAATCATTAACAGTCTTTAAGCTTAAAATAATCTTCAGCAATTTTAAGATATTAAGATAATAAAAGAAAGAACCCTGGGAATGATTTTAAAACGTAGTATAGGATAAACATAGTAAATCCTAATGTAATAGTATAAATAGTATAAATAGCAATAAACAAAGAGTATGATGTTAAACAGTCTACTTTAAGGTAGTAAAAAAGAAAAGAAAAAAAAACCCAGCCCTACTTTAATTACTTCCACATTTCCACACTCACGTCTATAACTGTAATTAAGACATAAACATATAATGTCCAAGTAAAGAAAAGGATGTATAGTTATAATACCAGTCTTTTTAAAAGTGGATCCAACAGCAGATGATAGGTCCTTCCCATGTCTTGACAGAATACGGCTCCTTATTATCGTAATCGCTCGAAGTGGACAATAAAAGACCTAGGTTTAAAGGTGCTTGATCTGTATGTGTGATAAGCAGCTGCTATCTCAATGTCGAGTTTAAAATCATCTCCAATTATTTTAGAGAGTAATTTTACTGCAAATTTCACTGGGTTTGAGCTTTCTCGTTTCTCAGGTATACCCTCAATTCTTATATTGTTTCTTCTGCACCCATCTTCTAGGGCCGCAAGTCTGTCTCCGAGTTTTTTGCATTCGGAATTCGCAGCTGTAGCTTTTTCAACGGCGTTAGATGCCAATTGTTTCGCTGTTTCAACCCGAGCCGTGAATGCCTGCATAACGTCATCCAGCTGATCTATAACGTCATTAATCTGGTCGGCAAGCATTTTCAGTTTGGATCTATTTTCTTCGATGTGTTCCTCTAATTTCTCCAACATGCCTTTAAAATTCACGTCAAAACGTTGAAATAGATGCGTTTCCCGGTCTTTGTTATCCTTCTTAAGCTCAATGTTAGACTTCTTAAGCTCATTCTTGTTATCCTTCTTAAGCTCATTTATGGTCGTAGCCATGGCAGAGGCCAGTGTAGCGATCATCTCTTTCATTTCAGTTTTCAGTTCGGACAGTTTTGTTTCGGATTTTCTGCTCCACCAGTGGAAATGCAGCTCCTGTTACAGCAGGTGCTGCGGGCTCGCGATGAGTAGATGAGCGCACATCCTGCAGGGCCTTTTCTAGTCTCGAATGATCCTCAGAAATCGGTGATCCATCTCGACCTGTAACACTTGCACCTTCGCTCCCATTTTCACTCTCGACTGGAGACGATACAATGGAGCGGGGTCCCAGGAAATCTGCGTATTCGCCTGCCTGTTCCAGGTCAGTCTCCGAGAGGCCATACCTTGCACTCAGGCCGGATGTATGTTCAGACTTTGATGCAGCTTTAAGTTACTTTTCCGGTTCTTTCTGACATTTCTTCTTGTTACTCATGCTTGTATATTGTAGTGGAAGTTCCTTGGTCGGATTAAATACAGGATACCTCTAAATAATATGAAATACGTGGGAAAATAAAGCCGCTGCTAGCAGAGCTCTGCTTCAGACGTCCATCTCCTATAACAGACGAGACCAACTCCTACGCTGAAGATAGTTCTTAATGACCTTGGCTGTATGTTTGGGGTCGTTGTCCTGCTGCAGAATAAATTTGGGGCCAATCATACACCTCTTTGATGGTACTGCATGATGGATAAGTATCTGCCTGTATTTCTCAGCATTGAGAACACCATTAGTCCTGACCAAATCTCCAACTCCATTTGCAGAAATGCAGCCCGTAAATGTTCAAGGAACCTCCACCATGCTTCATTGTTGCCTGCAGACACTCATTATTGTACCGCTCTACAGCCCTTCGACGAACAAACTGCCTTCTGCTACAGCCAAATATTTCAAATTTTGACTCATCAGTCCAGAGCACCTGCTGCCATTTTTCTGCACCCCAGTTCCTATGTTTTCGTGCATACTTGAGTCGCTTGGCCTTGTTTCCACGTCGGAGGTATGGCTTTTTGGCTGCAACTCTTCCATGAAGACCACTTCTGGCCAGACTTCTCCGGACAGTAGATCGGTGTACCTGGGTCCCACTGGTTTCTGCCAGTTCTGAGCTGATGGCACTGCTCGACATCTTCCGATTTCAAAGGGTAATAAGCTTGATGTGTCTTTCATCTGCTGCACTACATTTCCTTGGCTGACCACTGCGACTACGATCCTCAATGTTGCCTGTTTCTTTGTGCTTCTTCAAAAGAGCTTGAACAGCACATCTTGAAACCCCAGTCTGCTTTGAAATCTTTGTTTGGGAGAGACCTTGCTGATGTAGTATAACTACCTTGTGTCTTGTTGCTGTGCTGAATCTTGCCATGACATGAAACTGTCTTCCACAACCTCACCTTGGTAGCAGAGTTTGGCTCACCCAGTTTTAAGCCTCCTACACAGCTGTTTGTTTCAGTTAATGACTGTGTTTCAATCAACATTGATGATCATTGGCACCTGTTTGGTATAATTGGTTGATCATACACCTGACTATAATCCTACAAAATCCCTGACTTTGTACAAGTGTACCTATAAGAATTGATGCTGGTTTGAAGGCAAAAGGTAGTAACACCAAATATTGATTTGATTTAGATTTTTCTTTTGTTCGCTCACTTTGCATTTTGTAAATTGATAACAATAAACAATCATTATTTATATTTCTGAAAGCATTCTTTGTTTACAGCATTTTTTCACATCTGCCTAAAACTCTTGCACAGTACTGTATATTTAAATATGCTTACATATGAAATCTGCGATAGAGTGAAGCCGCGAAAGTCGAAGCGCGATATAGCGAGGGATTACTGTAAACCTGTTTCCAAGATCACCTCAAGATGTATAAAAACTAAACTTTCATGTAAAGCCATGCACATTATCACAGCAAACAGGCAGCACCCAGCATCTTTTTTCTTTTTTTAGATTCACACCCATGATGCTGGCTTAATCAAATACACTGAAATTAATTGCATCTTGTTAACAAATTTAAGGCACTTGACTGTAATCATTCTGTAACAATGTAGTGATGCGCAAAATGGCCAAACTATTTCAAATACCATAGTTGCTTTAGTGTTGTTACTCTCAGTGCTCCACTGAGAGTATTTTAACCCATTGTATCTGTGTGTGGTATCACAGCTGCATCGCAGCTGATTGGAAAGCTCTACAGCGGGTTGTGTCGAGAGAGCAGAGGATTGTTTGGATATAGCACACGCTGCCTCAGGAAAGCCACCAGCATCTGCATTGGTTCCATTCACTCATGCCACAGTCTGTTAGAACTTCTCCTATCTGGCAAATGCTTCAGAGCTTTTCCTGCATGGAATCCAAGGCTCAGAAACAGTTTTATCGTAAGAGGTATAAATGTACTCAATCAGTCCATGAAGTGCTCTTGGTTTATACTTACAATTATATCTACCTCACTGTTAACTTATACTTCAACTGTAATATTGCACAACCCAAGCCACTTTATAAACCATTTGCACTATCTGCACATGTATAATGTACTTATGCTTTCATATTGTATATTTTTCATTGGTTTTTATTGTGTTAGTGTTCTTTTTTTATCATTTTATAGGAAAATTAGTTTATGGAGGAGTTGGATATTGAATCTCATTGTACCATACAATGACAATACATGAATTCAATTCAATTCAGTGGAAGAGAGCCCGTAATTAAAGATGCTTATGACTGGCTTCTAATTTCAGTTTTTCCCAAAAGCTATCATTTAGGGGCTGTGTGCTGTTAGAATACTAGGATGTATACTTGATATCATTTTTATGATGAAATGCATTAAAGTATGTATTTTAAAGTTTATAGAGAAATTGTTAATAGATTTTAAAAGCATGTTGTTACAAAAACAGCTTTAAAGTGTTTGTTTAGATGAAAATATCCTGAATTATCTTGGATTTCACTAATTCAACAGTACAAATATAACAGTGCTTGACTTTTTATTTTTAGTAATGATTTTTCAGTTACTGGAGGGAATATATCAGAGAATAAAATTAGAATGTTCAGGATTGACTTTGTGTCGATTGAGCGGTTGCTCATGGAGTCCCGAATGAGGCACATTAATTACCTGCATTCTGAGGGAGCGTCAGTTACGGCACTACGGCCATGTGGCGCGTTTTCCAGAGGGTGATCCGGCTCGTAAGATCCTCATTGTTGGGGACCTGAGTGGCTGGATCAGGCCAAGGCGTCACCCACGTAACACCTGGCTGCAGCAGATAGAGGGTCATTTCCGGAGGGTGGGACTGGACCGCGTGTCTGCCTGGAGGGTTGCAATCCGGGATCCTGAGTTGTTTCGACATACTGAAACATCAAAATAGCTAATGATAAAAAGAGTTTTTATTTAAGTTTTTTGGGAGTTTTTTTGAAAGAAAGAAAGAGAGACTGTTGTGAAATAAAAAAAAAACTTTAATGTATTTTCAAAGAAGTCATTCATGGAGGCCACATGAAAATGCAGAAGAATTCTTTATTTGTACATACAGTAGATATGCACATATGTCTCAGTCCTTGGAGTGAGCAATCAATAATATAATTAATTGCCTTTTATACTTTTCTGTTAATATTAACTTATCTAATAAATTACATCATCTGACTCTTAATATGCAGAATTCTATCATCTTAGCCAGTCGACTACCAGTGGCGACTGCTCTAAGACTACAAGGGAAGCTCCGCTTCCTCTAGTATGTCAGAAAATAAATGCTCATATATGTATTTATATTGGTTTTAATAAAAGTGCGCTAGAACGCATTCAACTTCATGACTAGCTCGTTCAGAATCAGGTATTTATTGTAGATTGTTTGACGCAATTTTCTTGTCATACATTTCCGTGCAGCACAGCGCGTTAAACCCTCCTGAAGCCCAGCTTCACTGGAGCTCTATGGGCAAGCACAGAGGAGCTATTTTCACTGCAGAAAAGCTGGATGGTAATTGGATAAATGCACCAAAATCGTCACTTCCAGGGAAGCTCAGCTTCTCTGGGAGTGAATGGAGCAGTGGACACTGGGCTGCTGCATGATGATTGGAGGAGCTGTTTAAAGGGCGGAACCCCTTTTTTGATTGACAGCATGTCTTAAGTATACATCAGCACTACAGAGATTCGAGTTTAGTCCCATGCGGATTTGCAGGTGAAGTCGTAATACAAACTGCTGCACTCTGTATTGTTTGCTGGTGATATAAACCATTTTTGTTTGTACAAATCATTCTTTAAATAATAAAAAAAAAAACATAGCGTTCTTGACTTTGCTCCTTGTTTCAGCATTGTAAAGTTAGTTCGTTCATATAATTAAAGTAGCTCGTGGAAGGGGAAACTAGCCAGCTAGCAAGCTGTGCATAATGGCAGATGCAGATGTTGCTAATATTGTTGACCTGCTTTTGGCAAAATCATTTAGTAGTCTTCCTTACGAGGAGAGACTCAGAATTAAACGGCAGGGCAGACCAACGCCCAAGATTGATCTGGTGCAAAAATCAGGAAAAAATAACAGGTCTTTTCAGCTCTCCTGGTATGACAAGGTGAACTGGCTGACTGGAAATGCTGTGACAAAGAAATGTACTGTTGGCTATGCCTCTTGATGAAACCTTCTCAGGGAATGGGATGTGTTTGGTCAAACGTGGGTTTTGGGGATCTGGGTAACTTTGACAGAGCATACAAAAGGCATGAAAAGTGCAAAGAACATGTGAGTTCATGTGCAAGGTTAAGTTGTCTGGGCAGGGTCAGGGTTGAACATGCAATCAATGAAGGTCTTCGCATTCAGGTGGCAAAACATAATGAAACAGTAAAAAAAAACAGGGCCTTCCTAAACCGTCTAATTGATGTGACTTCCTTACTTGGCCGTCAGGAGCTGGCATTCAGGGGGCATGATGAGAGTAGTGAATCAGCAAATAAGGGGAATTACAGGTAATTTACAGAAGCATTAGCTAAATATGACTCTGTCTTGGCCACACAATTTCAGTCATCAGCTGTGTTTTCTGGTATGTCCCACTTAATCCAAAATGACTTGATCTCTGCTCTTGCAGCCACTGTTTCTGATCATATAAAAGGTGAAATTCAGACTGCTCCTTTTTTTGCATGGCAGGTGGATGAAGCAACTGACATATCTTGCCATGCCCAACTGTCTGTCATTGTTAGATATGTGGATAGTGCAGGTAAAATGCAAGAGTGCTTCATTGGATTTTTGGATGTGTCAGGGGGTCGAGATGCTCAGTCTGTGTTTGAAGTTTTAAACGAGAACATGCTACAGTTTTAGAGAAAAACTTGTGGCACAAACCTACGATGGGGCTGCTGTCTTTGCTTCATCTCTCAATGGCCTACAGGCCAAAGTTAAAGTAATAGCCCCTAGTGCAGTGTTTGTGCATTGCTATGCACACAGACTGAACCTGGTGTTATCTCAGGGTGCTAAATGCTTGCCTGAGTCAAGAATATTTTTTGCTTCTCTCTCTGGGTTCACCACATTTTTTTCAAAGTCCACAAAAAGGATGTCTTTTCTTGAGTCTGCAGGGTCTTCAAGATTGCCCAGAAACGCTCCTACTCGATGGAATTTCACATCACGGATAGTGAGCACTGTGGCAAACAATTATGATGGCCCCCTGCAGACTTTTGACAAGATTACCCAGGATGAGAGCATGGATGATGACACATTAGATGCTACCAAAGGCTTCACAATGAAACTGGAGGATTTTGAGTTTCTGTTCATGTTGTACACATATGAACAAATATTCTCTGAGACAGATGTTGTCTTTGATATTGTCCAGCAAATGGCTATGGATGTTCTTTACTGCAAAAAAAGAATTGGGTCTCTCCTTGCTTTTGTCAAGGAGAAGAGGTCAGAGGAGGCTTATCAAGCAGTTTATGCAAAAGCAGCAAATCTCACATCAGACCCTCGAGGTGAACCTATTAGAAAGCGCCGTCTGTCACAATTACAGGATCCCCAGGAATGCTACAGAAATTTGTACATGGCCATCCTAGACAATCTCATGGAGCAGATTTCTCAGTGTTTTTCAAATTTGGAAGGCATGAACTTCTTAGAATTAGTCAATCCAGGGAAATTTGATGAAATGAGACAAGTGTTTCCAGAGGAGGCATTTGAAAGTGTGCTGAAAAGTTATGGCCATTTCTTTGACTCGGGGAGACTGAGATCTGAACTTCAAGTACTATATTCAGATCATGACTTACAGGGGAGCAGGGGTAAGCTGTGTGATTTCTTGGTCTTTTTTTAAAGACATGGAGTTGGATAGTGCAATGCCTCAGCTATACAAGCTGTTGTTGTTAGTGGCAATAATTGGCGCTACATCAGCAGGTGTAGAGAGGAGCTTCTCCCGTTTAAAACGGGTCAAGTCATACACCCGCAACACGATGGGCCAAGATCGTTTGAGCAACCTTGCTCTCCTGGCCATTGAGAGGAAACTGGTTAAGTCCCTGGAAAAGACGGCCAATTGGTACGACAGGGTCACAGACCATTTTCTGCAAAAGGAACGGAGGGCAGAATTTACGTACAAATAACATAATGAATTTTATGATGAAGGCCTAATATGAGCTTCCCCTGTTTCGAAAGCTAGCAGCCGCCACTGTCGACTACAGTCACCAGTAACTTGGTATACATGTCTGTTCTTCCATTATTCTAAACACCTCTTTGTTAACAGTGGTATCCTATCGATCTTATCCATGCTTCACAATAGGGATGTTTGGGCTTTCTCACTACTTTGTTCTTGCTTTTTAAAGGGGTGTTTATTACTCATTTACTTCATATTAACCTTATTAATTATCTTGATGGTTCCTTTTAAGATGAAGCAACCTTCACATGCTCAAGCTTTAAGCTTGTTTAGTTAACCCTTTAGTTACCTTCAGTCCTTTTCCTTATACTTTTAATTATCCATTAATATGATTTCATTTAAGTATATACTTCTATTATATTGTAAAAATTACCATGTATTGATTAACAATAATTGATCAAAATTTTATACTGTGTCGATGTCGGTCCCAGGCCTGAATGCAAAAGGAGGATGGATGGGTGCGGGGCTAGCCATCCCACTTCATAAAAAAGAAGCTGGCTACAGAAATGCCTACAGAAACTCTAGTCATTGTAGCTTCGGTAAGAAACGGGCCCTTCTTGAGAGGACTTATGAAGTTGGGTGGTGAAAGCGGGAGAACTCTGGAAACCACAGGGCGGAGTACCCTTTTCTTAGCCAAAGTAACTAACATTGCAACATCGAACATAAGCCAAAGTAACTAACGTTGCAACATCGAACATAAGAACCATGTTTGAAACGGGAAGAACCTATCAAGTATCAAAAGAGATGAGATACTATAAAATTGATGTGATTGGTATCGGTGAAACAAGATGGACACAATCTTGGCAGAAGAAACTGAGCACTGGAGATATGTTATTATACTCGGGACACAAACAGGGAAATGCTCCACACAGTCAGGTAGTGGCGCTGATGTTATCTAGAACACCTCAAAAAGCTCTGAAGGAAGGGGAAGCACATGAGCCGAAAATTCTTACAGCCTCCTTTTGAACCAAGCATAAGAAAATCTACATGAACATAACCCAGTGCTACACCTGTACTAACGACAGTGAGGAACCCTCTAAGGAGGTGTTTTATAATCGACTGCAGTCAGTGGCAAAAAAATAACCAAAGAGAGACATCAACATTATTATGGGGCATTTCAACGCTAATATTGGAAGTGATAATATGGAATGTGAAGACATAATAGGGAGACACGGACTGGGAGACATGAATGAAAATGGTGAGAGATTTGTGGATTGGTGTGCCTCAAATTGCCTGGTTATTGGTGGAATCATTTTCCTTCACAGGAAAATTCACAAGGCAACCTGGGTATCACCAGATCACACAACAGAAAATCAAATAGAGTTGCATAAGCAAGAAATGTAGATGATCCTTACTGGACGTGTGAGTGAGAAGAGGAGCAGATGTAGCATTGGACCATCACCTCCTTCTAGGTAAATTTCAATTGAAACTGAAAAAGAACTGGGTTTCGGCATTAACAGCATGCCAACAGAAAGCCAACAGAAAAACTCATAAAAAAACACCTTGAATTCCCTTGCACCTCTCCGTTAGCGTCTTTTGATTTTTAAATGTGTCCATCAGCACAAGCAGCAAGCAGCCTGCTATCCCATCCCCCCACCGCCGCTTACTCAACTCGGGCAAAAAGCTGAAGTCCAAATATCAAATAATCATTTTCACAAAAGGTACACGTATAACAAAACAAGTGCGCTTTTATTCAAGAATATAACCTAAGAAAAGAAATCAGATTAGGGTACGATGCTGACATGACTGCTTGGGTGGTGCAGTGGTAAGAACTGCTGACTCATAATTAAGAGGTTGTGGGTTCGATTCTCGGCTCTTCCCAGAATTACCATTTTGAGTAGTGAGCTGTTCTTATTGTTACTATTATTCAATAAAAACATAAATTTGATTTGAGTCTGTAACAGTTTTATTCAGTTTTATTCTCTCAGTCATGTTTATGCTCCTCCCATTCTGATACTGCTGTTTTCAAATAAAGACGTGCTATAACAGAGGTGAACTCAGATGAGGATGAGGGTTCTACATCGGAGAAAGAGAACAGAAGCCCTCCCTGCAAGTAACATCTACTCACATATAAGAACAACGCAGCTGCGCCAGGCATAAAGGTGAAAGATGGCACTGTTTGGATGCTGCAAGAGGTCGGCTGTCATCCTCGCACTCCGTCTGCCACACACATGTCCTTCAACGAAACAGCAGAGCTCGCCAAGTTATCATGCAAAGTTCCGTTTGTGATTATTTTTTTTTGATGGTCTTTATATGAAAAACATTTATATGTTACTTATATAAAAGCTACATTGAATGTTATTTATCTATATTTACTATCACATACACAACAACAGATGCAGGAGAAAATGAACCAGGTAATAACTACCTCAGCACAAGTTGGGCACAGTATACACAGAAGGAAGACCAAGATCCTGAAGATCAATACAAGCAGCCTGAATCAGGTGATGCTGGAAGGGGAAGCTTTGGAAGAAGTTGAAACATTCACCTACCTGGGAAGTGTTACTGACAAAAAAGGTAGGACAGGTGCAGAGGTAAGAGCATGAATTGGCAAAGCACAAACAGCATTCATGCAGTTAAAGAACATATGGAAATCTCAGGCCTTCTCAGTCCAAACTAAAGTTAGACTGTTTAACTCGGATGTTAAGGTGATGCTGTTATACGTCGCAGAGACGTGGAGAATCACAGCAGCTATAAAGAGTGCAAGGTTTCATCAACAGCTGTCTAAGGAAGATGCTGTGGATATACTGGCCCAACACGTCGACAACAGTGACCTCTGGCAGAAGACTAACCAGTTAACTGGATATGGATAAGCCATACACTCTGCAAAATAGCGACCAACATAACTTGGCAGGCATTATGGTGGAATCCTCAGGGCAAGCGAAAAAGGGGGAGGCCAAGGAACATATGGCATAGGGAGGTAGAATTGGAAGAGAAAAGGGTAAAACTGGTGCCAGCTGGAGAAGAAGGCAGAGGACAGAGATGACTGGAGGAACTTTATCGGCAGCCTGTGTTGCAGGAGGGGTATCAGGCAATGATGATGATAATCTATACTCCTTAAAGGTTTGGCAACTATGCATAGATTCGTTTTGGCAAAACTTTTCTCAAAAAAAATGTCTTTAGTTAAATGCAACATGTCTAATTACAATCCAAGAAGAGACCAAAAAACGGACTCAAAAAAAAAGGGGATTATAGCTGTTTTTTTTTTTTTTTTTTTTTAATAATTTTTCACAGTTTTAGCCTGGTGAATTTCTTTAGGTAAAGTATTCCAGATTTTGGGTGTATAACAGCAAAAGGTCACCTTACCACATCTTTTAAGATTGGCTCATGGGTAAGCAGACCACCAATTGAAAATCTAAAGTTCCGATTTGGGGTGTAGGGGGACCGGCATTCCAAAATATAGGATTGAGCAAGATTATTTAACTCCTTATAAACCATTAGTAGTATTTTAAAATCAGTAATGAACCACACAGGTAACCATTGTAACAATGCTAAAACTTATGAGATGTGCTCAAATTTTCTTTTCTGTTGCATTCTCTACTAATTGCAACTGATTTAGGTTTTTTTTTTTAGGCAGTCCTGTTAGGAGTGCATTACAGTAATCTAGTCCACTAAAAACAAAAGTGTGAATTAATTTTTTAGTGTCTTGTATAAGTTATAAGAGGTCTAACTTTTTCTATATTCCTTAAGTGAAAAAATGTAGTCCTCATAATCTGGTTAACATGCGATTTAAAGTTTAGGTAAAAGTTAGTGATTACCTCTAAATTCTTTACCTCCATCTTAATTTTTAAACCTACTGGATCAAGTTTATTTCTAATGCCCTCGCTATATGCATGTTTACCAATCACTAAGTTTTATGTTTTTTCTTTATTTAGTTTAAGAAAGTTACTACTCATCCATTTGGAAATCCTGCTAAGACATTGGATCAGAGTCCCAAGAGCAAAAGGGTCATCAGACGCTATTGATAAATATAGCTATGTGTCATCTGCATATTTGTGGTAGCTCACCTTGTGCTTAGAGATAATCTGACCTAAAAGCATGTAGACTGAAAAGAGCAGCAGACCCAGAATAGATCCTTGTGATATACTATATACAATAGCATGTACTGTATCTCCAAAGTAAAATCACCAGAAAGAACAAAGAATTTTCTACCTGTAAGTAAGACAGAAACCAATTTAAGACACTGCAAGAGAGGCCCACAGACTGACTAAGGTGATTTACAAGAATACTGTGGTCTATGGTGTTAAGTGCCGGACTCAAGTCTAAGAGAACAAGAACAGATATATTGCCTCTGTCTTCATTAACCTGCAAATCATTTACTAATTTAACTAACACAGTTTCTGTACTGTGATCTGTTCTAAAACCTGACTGAAACTTATCAAGGATAAAATGTTTATTCAGTAATAATTAAGAAGCTGCTTAATAACTGCCTTTTCTAGATTTTTTTCTTAAGAAAGGCAGGTTAAAAATTGGTCTCAAACTTTCAAAGTCGCCGCAGTTGAGTATATTTTTCATGAGCATGGGTTTAACAACTGCAATCCTTATACAGTCAAGGAAGTCCTCCGTATCTAATGATTAGTTCACTATTTCAGGTACGATATCAGTAATGATATCGGAGACTTGTTCAAAAAAGCCTGTTGGTACTGGTTCAAGGGCGCAGGTGGAGGGTTTCAGTTGAGAAATTACTCTATTTCTAGGTCTTTTTCAATGAAAGAATTTAACTTGCTTAAAAGAGCATGCTTGGATTCAGTTTGATTAACTTATAACAGGGGTCTCCAAACTTTTCACCACAAAACCACATTGGGTACTTAAGCCTTTTTCAGCGGGCCGTAGTAAAAAAAAAAAAAAGATAAATAACTCTACATAAGAGTTTTATTGAAAGCAGAAAATTTTATAAACTAATTACAGAGTACGTAAGATTAAATTACTGTATACTAAAGATGGCGAACACTACCAGCAAATTCTCATATTTTCATCACAAATTATAATAAAACCATTAATGTGAATGATGGAACTGTATTTGTGTTTTTAAAATTTTATTAAACTGAGGTTCAAATTTTGAAACCCTAATTACAAGTAGTGACTTTAAATGTTCATCAGATAAATTTGCCCTGTATTATGACTTGATATATTTCCTTCGGGAAAAAGTTTGTTCGCAAAGATACGTTGTCCCAAAAATGGAGATAAATTTACAAGCAAATTTCTTCAAATTTGGAAACTGCTAAGAGTTCAGAAATTTATAAAAATCGATCAAGTTTCCTTCCTTGTATTTATCTTTAATATGTTAATTTGCCTGAAGTTCAATAATTTCCATTTGAATTTGACTTGGGACATCAGCAACATCACAGTCAAACGGATTTTGAAACAGTCTGATTTCTCTAGCATTGGTATCCAAATCACCACATCGCTTCTGAAATTTAAGAGCTGAAATAACTAAATTTGTGAATGAGAAAGGAAATTCTGCTTCACCCTTTTTATGCAATTCTGCACAGTATGGCATATGAGCAAAGTTACAGTCTTTCACCTAGCCTTCCAGAAGTATCAGCTTTGCTCTGAATGCCTTTATATGAGTTAATAAATCACAAATTAAATTATTTTCACCCTGCAACTTTGAATTCAAATTGTTTATGTGGTTCACCAGATCTACAAAAAATGCCAATTTCCAAAGCCACTCGGTGTCTGATGAAAGTGGTTCATAATGATTTTTCTCTGTAAGAAATACATCAATTTCATTCCTGAGATGAAAGAAGCATGAAAGAACCTTTCCACAGCTAAGCCAACGAACTGCAGTATAATATGTCTAGTCGACATACTTGGAATCACATTCCTTGAGAAAAGACTGAAACTGGCAATGATTAAGTACATGTGAGCGAATGAAATTTATTATAGAAATAACATGTTTCAAGACACAGCTCATATCATCGTATTTTCCACAGAGTGATTGTTGGTGGATAACACAGTGAAGAAACATTGGTTTTGATATTCCTGCATACTCACAAGCTTTTGTGATTTGTCCAAACAAACCCATCTTTATACCAGACATGTTTTTCCTCCGTCAACTGTCACGCACTTCAAACGATTCCAGTGCAAATTATGTTCTGTTAGTGTTTTTTAAATTTCTTTGAAGATATATCTCCTGTTGTAGTGCCATGCATGCTGTGAAGTGACACGAATTCTTGTGTGACATTAAGTTCATCATCGATGCCATGAAAAAGTACTATGAGTTGCGAGGTATTACAAACATTAGTTGATTCATCCAGTGCGAGAAAAGACCGACTTAAAACATTATTCTTTGCCTACAACTTGCTGGATAATGCTATTTCCCATATTTTCAACCCGATGAGCAATAGTATTTGGTGCAAGACTTATCATTTCAAAAAGATTAAGTTTTTCTGGGCATAACTCAGCCATTGCTTCCATCATGCATTCCTTGATGATATTGCCATCAATGAATGGTTTTCATCTTTTAGCCAAAACATAAGCAACCTTGTTGCTTACCAAGGTTAAGGCTTCATTTTCTGAGTTTGCTTTTGTAAAAATAATCTTGCTGAGAACGCAGACAACGACATAATGATTCAGATTTATCTGAATGCTCCTTTTCTTTAAATTGCAAAAATGTTGAAGCATGTTTTGTTTCATAGTGGCAGCATATATTGTATTCTTTCAACACATCAACAGTGTCTTTACAAATGAGACATATGGCTTTATCCTTTGACTTCTTTTGTATGAAGAAGTATTTTTACTTATTATAATGTGGCACTTGGTGCCATGGCCCACCTGCCAAGTTGTTTTGCCTGCCTAAGGAAAAGTCATCCCAGATGGAGGATTGCAGGAATCGTGGGAGAGAGGGGTCCTTTCATCGGATTGGCTGGCCCAGCACTGTTTCAGCTGTGGAATGGCCAAATGGGGGAGGCAGCTTGAAGGATGAGGTCTCCAGGACTCTATACAAATCCAAATCTTATTATGGGATATATCATCTACTGTTAAATTCTGCTCTGTACTTCTAAAATTTATATTTTTTATTTCTTACTATATTGAGAAATTGTTCTGTTCTGTACTGTATTGTATTGTATTGACCCCCTTCTTTTGACACCCACTGCACGCCCAGTCTACCTGGAAAGGGGTCTCTCTTTGAACTGCCTTTCCCAAGGTTTCTTCCATTTTTCCCTACTAGGTTTTTTTGGGAGTTTTTCCTTGTCTTCTTAGAGAGTCAAGGCTGGGGGGCTGTCAAGAGGCAGGGCCTGTTAAAGCCCATTGCGGCACTTCCTGTGTGATTTTGGGCTATACAAAAATAAACTGTATTGTATTGTATTTTACGCTCCATTCTTCATTAAGCGCACGACATTCATGATCAACTTTTCTTTTTCCCATCCATGTTAAAACTATAAAAGAGAATACATTTATAAATAATTATGAAATTATTAAAATCATGAGAACGTCATACAGACCAATTTCACTCCTGAATAATGATGTTAAGATACTCTCAAAAATTCTAGCTAGAAGGATGGAGAAAGTGCTGCTCTCGATAATATCACAGGATCAAACTTGATTTATTAAAGGCCGACATCTATCTTTCAATCTCCGACTCTTGTTTAATGTTATATATTCACTAGCAAAATCAAACACCCCAGAGATATTACTATCATTAGACGCAGAAAAAGCATTTGATATGATTGAATGGAACTACCTTTTCACTGCATTGGAGAAATTTGGGTTTGGCCCGAATATTTGTGCATGGATCAAACTACTGTATACCAATCCAGAAGCTTCAGTTTGTATTAATAACATTTGCTCAGACTACTTTAAGCTAGAACGTGGCACCAGACAAGGATGTCCCTTGTCACCACTGCTGTTTGCAATCGCCATTGAACCACTGGCGGTTCACTGCCGAAATTCTTATCAGATAAAGGGGATTGTCAAAGGAGGACTGGAACAGAAAATTTCTCTATATGCAGATGATATGGTTTTATATATATCAGACCCAGAAAACACTGTCCCTGCAGTTCTAACAGCACTAACAGAATTTCAAAAGATATCTGGTCTTAAAATTAATCTGAATAAAAGTATACTCTATCCAGTGAATTCACAAGCATATAATATCAGATTGGACACCCTACCTTTTACCATAGCAGATAAGTTTAAATACCTAGGGCTAAATGTCACAAGTAAACATAAAGCTCTTTATCAACAAAATTTTGCCGTCTGTATGGAAAAAATTAAGCAAGACTTAGATAGATGGTCAACCCTTCATCTCACTCTAGCCGGAAGAATTAACGTTGTTAAGATGAATATCCTTCCTAAACTTCTTTTTTTATTTCAAAACATTCCAATATATATCAATAAATCATTTTTTAAGCAATTAGATTCAACAATAACCTCATTCATTTGGAACTAAAAACACCCACGTATCTGAAGAGCAACCCTACAAAGACCTCAGGCAGAAGGTGGCATGGCTCTACCTAATTTTCAGTTTTATTACTGGGCAGCAAACATACAAGCCATAAAAACGTGGACACAAATAAATGAACATACACAGGACTGGTGCGCAATAGAAATAAAATCCTGCAGTACTTCATTATACTCCCTACTCTGCTCTCCAATAAATGCAAGTTATCGCAAATATACTAATAACCCAATCGTGCTTTACTCACTTAGAATATGGAACCAAATTAGAAAGCATTTTAAGATGGAAAATCTTTTATCGGTGGCACCTCTGCAAGAAAACCACCTCTTTCAACCCTCACAAACATATCCAGTATTTAATACCTGGAAAAGTTTTGGGATTAAAATGCTCAGAGATCTTTATATAGACAACATATTTGCATCTTTTGAACAATTACGGTCAAAATTCAACCTCCCAGCTACACATTTCTTTCACTATCTTCAAATTAGAAATTTTGTTAAACAGAAATTGCCCGATTTTCCCCACCTCGCACCCTCCACAATGCTGGAAAAAATACTGCTCATTGCCGAGGAATTAAACACCATTTCCGCATTATATAAAATCCTATTAGAGTCCCTACCTTTCAAAGATCCAAGAGGACATTGGAAAGAAGATCTCTTAATCAATATATCAGAAAAGGAGTGGAAGGTAGCAAAGCAGAGAATTCACTTGAGCTCCATATGCCCAAAGCATAGAATTATTCAACTAAAAATTATATATCGAGCCCATCTGTCTCGCTGAAAACTGTCCAAAATGTTTCCAGAGCAAGATCCAACCTGCGAACACTGCAACCAAGCTCCTGCCTCACTGGGTCACATGTTCTGGGTCTGCACCAAATTAACATCATTTTGGACAAATATTTTTAAGTGCCTTTCAGACAGCCTTGGGGTCACAATCCCTCCTAACCCACTAACAGCTGTGTTCGGTGTTCTTCCAGACGGACTTGAAGTGGAAAAGGACAAGCAAACGGTGATTGCATTCACTACACTTTTGGCACGCAGACTGATTCTGTTAAATTGGAAGAATCCTAATTCTCCTCTGATAAGTCAGTGGGAAACCGATGTTTTATATTCTTTGAAATTGGAAAAAATCAAATTCACAGTTAGAGGATCTGTACAAAATTTTTTCAAAACCTGGCAGGATCTGATCAATATTATTTTAGAATAAGAGGATTCTACCGCATTTAATTCCCTTCTCCATCTCTTATTTACATATATATTTATTTCTCCCTTTCCTTTGCTTATTGTTGTCTTATTAAAAAGCCCTAAGCAATTCTCCTTTAGCTAAGCTCTCCTTCTCAGGGGTGGGGTTTGATTTGTCTTTAATTTGTTTGGTTATAAATTGATCTATTTGTATGGAATGATTACAATAAAATGAATAAAATAAAGATTAAAAAAAAAAATCATGAGAACTCCATACAAGCAAATATGTGAATAAGTGAATACGCACCTTTAAATATGTTTATGCAATTACAAATTGAGTATTACACTGCATCACTGCAAGTATTCTTATGGAAAATTAACCATAACGACTTCCAGATTCAATTTAAAGATTAGACACAGCGCCAGAGCTACCTACAATGCCGCGAATTGACACTGTCGATAGAGGCTGAACAAGTACGAAGAAATACCCCGAAGTATATAATTACGATTCAGTAGTAAATGAAGTTGTGAATAATATTAATATTAACATAATATGGAATATCAATATATTTTGAACACCATTTTAATTAATGGATTTGAAATCTATCAACACCCTGTGTTTTTTTGCGGATTCTCATTGGAAATTAAGTTCAGTTGGCACATTTCCGCACGATACTTCCATGGGCCGGATAAAATCAGATCACAGGCCGGATGTGGCCTGCAGGCCGTACTTTAGAGACCCCTGACTTATAATGATATTATTTCTTTTATCATTTATCTTGCATTTAAAATGTAGCAAAAGAAAAAAAGTTTCACTAGTAGGTTTTAGGTTATTCCTTTGAGTGAACTGGGTTTAAAAGACGATTAGCACTTGAAAATAAAACTCTTGGACTCCTAGCAATATTGTTTATAATTTTAGAGAGATAAAACTGCCCCTAAAGGCAGACTACATTGTTATTTTCAGTTATTTTGCCTTCAGTATTTCATAGTGGACTACCAGTTTAGTTTTTCTCTATTTACGCTCAGCTGTCTGGCATGTTCTTTTTACATCAGACAGTGTTTGGGTCTTCCAAGGTATAACAGAGCTGGAGGATTTCTTAACTGTCTTTTCTGAGGCCACTATGTCAGCTTCAGCTCTCACTTTAGCATAACATTTTTCTACCTTACTCTTTACACTATTAGCATTATTGAGTTAAGCACTACAATCGGACTGATTGTTTAGAATATTACCAAACATTGAAGCTGCGGATGCATCAAGATAACATTTTTTAACAATATGCTTCTCATTAGTTGTAGTTATCAGTATTTCTACATTAAATAATATGCAAAAAATGGTCCAGTATACCAACATCCACAACATCCACGACCTGCTTCATGTCAGCTTTTAATCTTTTTGAAATCACTTAATCAAAAGTGTGACCTTACTTATTTAAATGTATGTAGGCAATTTTACCATATACTGATGTTGTAAGTGTCTTTAGATAACGATATCAGCCATATATACCAGAACAGTAATGATAATAATAATTTATACAGAAGATAAGAAATTCTATTACTATTATTATTCTATTATCTGTTACTTCCAAAAATGTTACCTTATCTTACTAGTTCAATTTGCTGCTGTGACAACCCACTGGACACTGCAATATCATTATTAACTATCCCCATATTTCAATGAATTACATTTGGTTACACTGACGACAAAAAACTCAACTGATGCTCACTCTGGCAGCACTGGGCCCAGTGTAGGAACCAACCTTGGGTGAGACACCAGTCCATCACAAGGCAGACTTTCACACTCATTCATTTATAGTTGCCAGATAACCTAACCAGCATGTATTTGAAATGTGGAACCTAGGGAAAAAACATATACAAACAGCTTGCTATTAAACCCATGTCTGTGTAGCTATTTGGTGCCACCTGTTAACCAAAAAACAGGTCAGTTAAATGGAAATACTAAAATATTGATATATCAACTGGAAAATAAAAGGGAAAGTACTGACATATATAGTATATAAATTTAAGTGTTAAATTGTGGACTGGTAAAATGAGGATTAGATTTCTGGATAATTTGCACAAATGTGATATGATATACAAAACCTGCATATTTACAATCATAAATTAATTAAAATATTTTGTGTGTTACAGGGTCCATATCTTGTTCCTGTTCTGATGTTCAAATTGGGAAAAGTTACCAATCCTGAGCTTTTGCATGAATTATTGTATACTTTGCCAGTTTTGGGAACTCATAAGGTATGTTTTATAGTAACTATGCTGAAAAAAGTTTTTTTTTTTCTCTTACCATGTCATTTGTTTGCTTTTTAATATATTGAATTGTAAGATGGCAGAAACTTTGTAGTTTAGAAAATAATGCATGAATTATTTGGTAATTTATCCTATCATAATTTGGTAAACTACATATTGTTTAGGTAACAGACTACAGGTATTACATGGTGATGTACTATTTTTGTTTTTGTTCCATAAAATTATGTAAATTATGATCACACAATTTTTATACAATACTTTTTAATCAAACCAAATTGTAAATAGTATATTTTAACTTTATAAAACTACAAAAACTTTTGACAAGAACAAGCCATAACCAGTCCTATCTGCTTAACTCCTAAAACAACATCAAATCGAGTTTTGAATGTCTTTAGATTCCTGCTGTTCACTACACTACTTGGTAATTTATTTCATGTGTCTATAATTCTGTTTATGAAGAAAAACTTACTAACATTTGCAAAAAATGTACCTTTAACAAGTTTCCAACTGTGCTCATGTTTTTGCTGAATTAATTTTAAAGTAACAGTTCCGACCCACTGTACTAATTCCTTTCATAACTTTAAGTACTTCAATTATCATGTCCACTTAATCTCTGTTTGCTTAGCTCCTTCAGTCATTCCTCATAACTCATACCCTGCATTCCTGAAATCAGCCTAACTGCTTTTCTCTAGACTTTTTTTTAGTACTGCTATTAGTGGTGCACAAGGCATTGGTAGTCATTTCTGTATACTGTTTTTTCTGTATACCGTTTTTATCATGTACCACAAAAGGAAGCCTTCTTTGTTTCTTGTCCTTCAGACACAAAGTGGCATATGTTGGTACAACAATAGAGATGGAAAACAAGGCAGAGACAAAGTAGCTGAGACTACCTTCACATTCAACACTTCAGACAAGCTGTTTAGGGACAAAATGTGTGTGCTTAATTCACATAGGCTTCAACTTTCTATGGCTAAATTTGAATATTCAGGGGACAATAAGCAATCCTTTTAAGGACTATTAAGCTTCTGCTTGTATCTATGTGTCAGTCCTTCTTCAGCCATACCTTGGGTTATTACATTAAATTTAGTATAACATAATGACACAACATTACTTTTTTCCTGTCAAAACTGTAAACTATCAATTTTTAATGGGGTCAGTAGAAAATCAGGTGTGATTATTGCATTATCAATTAATGAACTTTCTGCAGAATGGTCACATATGCATTTTACAAAACTTACATGACTGAGCAACAAAAATATTGCTGAGATACAAAAAAATTACAAACCAATGACAATTCATTCTGTGCTGACAGCAGAAAATAAATTTGTCATGTGATTTATTTACTTATCTTCTTGCAGTGTAAAGTAACAAGTAAACTGCAGAGCTTCCTGTGTTTGTTCGACACAGGTATGCTGTACATGTGCAATGCCACTCATTATTCAGGAAAAGATCCCAGTCATCCCATGGGAGAAAGACTTTCCAAGACTAAGGTCATAAAGCTTATGGAGCCGTTTCTGGACTAAGGCAGAACCGTAACAACAGTTGCGTAAAGTGCGACAGGAGCTTCCACCTGCAGTTAAAGTCACTTGTGTACTGAAGTAGCATTGCATATGTACTTTGTCAGCATGCCCATGTTGATCAAACAGAGGACGCTCTGCAGTCTACTTCTGACTTTGCATTGTAAGAAGATAAATAAATAGATATAGGTAAACAACATTCAATGTGGCTTTTATATAAGTAACATATAAATGTTTTTCGTATAAAGACCATCACAAAACATAGTCACAAATGGAACTTTACACGATACCTTGGTGAGCTCTATAAGCCCTGCTGTTTTGTTGAAGGACATGCGTGTGGCAAAATGACTGGCAGTATGACGTAACCTGTTGCTGCATCCAAAAGGTGCCATCTTTCGCCTTTACAACTGGTGCAGCTGTGTTGTTCTTATGTGTGACTGTACGTTTCTTGCGGGGAGGGCTTCTGTTCTCTTTCTCTGATGTAGAACCCTCATCCTCATCTGAGTTCCACCTCTGTTATAGCACGTCTATTTGAAAACAGAGGTGTCAGATTGGGGGGAGTGTGAACGTGACTAAGAAAAAAAAACTGAATAAACAAAAAAAAAATGCTAACCTTTACAAGTACCATAAATTTATACCGGCTGTTACAGACTCAAATCAAATGTATGTTTTTATTCTATTATAGTAACAATAAGAGCAGCTCACTACTCAAAATGGTATTTGTGAGAAACGCCTGGAATCGAACTGGCAATCTCTTGATTATGAGTCTGCAGTTCTTACCGCTGCACCACCCAAGCAGTCGTGTCAGCGTTGTACCCTAACCCGATTTCTTTTTTTCCCATTATATTCTTGAATATAAGTACACTTGTTTTGTTATACGTGTACCTTTTGTGAAAGTATTTATTTGATATTTGGACTTCAGTCTTCACACATTATACACTTCATGTCAAATTTTTCTCATTAGTACTATAACATGAAAAATGTTTCTATTTTAGGTTTGTGTTCAACATTTCTTGCCTTGCATTTCCTGTCATCCTGCATTTATATAGATTGTTGTAGACATGAAACACATGAAATGCATGTGTTCCAAATAACAATATATTATTTGCCCTATACAACTCCAGGCACCTCACACCCAGATAAACAGACTTGAGCTGGGAGAACTGTTTGCCTGAGTTGAGCTGCGACGGTGGGGGAATGCAATAGCAGGCTGCTTGTGCTGATTGACACATTTACAAAACAAAAGACACTAATGGACAGGTGCAAAGGAATTTAAGGTGGCCTGGGATTATGTGTTTTTTCGTAGGCTTCAGGGATTCTAGTGTTAATGTATGCATGTAGATATTTTCCACAATCTATGATAATAATAATTAAGCCCTGGATTAATTATTAAGCAAAATAAACATCTGCTTTGGGCACCACAGTTTTTACAAAAGTAGGAGTAAACATTAAATATAAATAAAGTTAGAAGCAAAGAACAATAAACAACATTTTTACATCTGTTGATCCATGTGTATTGAAATGCTATATATCATCAAGGACAGAAAGCAATGGAATGGAAGGTGTTTTGTTGGGTACAAATAATGATATTTCTTCATTGAATTAACTTTTTAAAAATATATACCCTTCAATCCTACACCAAGATTTGAACCACAATTAACATCTCCTCAATCTTGCCTGGGCTGATGTGTGGCACAGTTAGAACTTTGGAGACAACCTTGTTAGTTCTTTATGCTTCTCTAGCTTGGGAACTAACTTCATAACCTAACTTGTAGCTGTTTTTCTTGATCTGTAAACATTGTAAAGTAATGTTGATATGAAAGGAGTTTGACAGGAACAACTGAACCATCACCATGGCTCAGAGAAGTAGAAAGTCCCATGGTACAGTAAATCTTGTAGATAGAGATTGGCAGGGAAAAGACAGCAAGATATTGTGCTTCCCTCAATAGGTGTCTTTCCAGGAGGAGAAGCCAGGATTATGTGGAAGGAGAAATGGATTTAATTTATCAATAAAGTTCATAAGTTGGCAAATGTTACATTAAATAACTCTCTCTGTTTTATCACTTTGGACAGTGTTGTTAAGTATTTTTAGTCAAGAAAACTAAACATACTTGTTTAGTTCGTAAAACAAGATTTACAGAAGATGGATGTATTCTTGTGTATATGGACACCGAGCAATTAATGACCAACAAAAACTAAGTTCTTTGTTTTCTTCTCTTTTAAAAAGGATATACATTAATTAAGTTTCTCTGTCTTAGTTCTTATTTAAACATTTATCCAAAGAAGCATTTGCTTTGAGTCAGCTTTTAAATGTCATTTTAAGATTTCTGGCCCTTTACCCAGTTATGTAATTAAGTCTTTTTCTAGTTTTAAAGTTTCTTAGTGCCTGCCTCAGCTGGCTCTGGGTCTCCCTCAGTCCATTTGTTGCTTTTACATACCCTACTGTTGAAGAATTGCTTTAGCCTTTTGTTGGGGCCACACTCTAGTTAATAGGGTCTTCCACTGTATATCAGAATCTGAACACGTTTATCTTATACAAACAGTATGGGGCGCTAGTGCTGACACTGGGTTGTAAAGAAAGGAGTGTGAATTTTGTTACATGTTTCTTGGTTGCACAACCTTTGTTTAAATAATTGGTACCCAGCCTTAATATCAAGTTTGATAAAGTTTAACTGTGGTTCTTTTTTTCACCAAGGTAGTAAAAAATTACCAAGATCTCTCTGTGTCAGGATAATTACCAGAAGAAGTGTCATTAATCTGTGATTGATACAGCTTAATCAGGTTACCACAGACATTTCACCTCAGGAATTCTGTGTCCTAACAAAGCATATACCGTATTAATGTTATCAGCAACTTTATACAGATCAGCCACAGCAATAAAACCACCTTCCTAATATTGTGTTAGTCCCCTCAAGCCACCAAAACAGCTCTGATCCACTGATGCATGGATGCCAAAAGATCTCTAAAGGTGTTCTGTGGTGACTGTCATTAAGATGTTAGCAGCATATCTTTTAAGTCCTGTAAGTTGCAAGGTGGGGCCTCCATGGATCTAACTTGTTTTTTTTTTCCAGCTCATTCCACAGGTGCTGAATTTGATTGAGATATGTGGAATTTGGAGGCAAATTCAACACCTTGAACTGTTTGCCATGATTCTCAAACCATCACAATATGGCCCTTATCAAAGTCGCTCAGATTCTTAGACTTGCCCATTTTTTTCTGCTTCCAACACTCCACCCTCATGAACTGACTATTCACTAGCTACCTAATATGTCCTACCCCTTGACTGTTACCATTGTTACAAGATAATCAATATAATTCAGTGGTTTTAATGTTGTGACCGATTGGTGTGTAATCTCCTTTAGGTAGGTGCAGATAAATTCCTGTGGAGCATTTTTTTTTAATTTGTTTAAATTTTTTTCTGTTGTAGTTTTGTGTACCTCAAATTCTACGTGCCTTACAGATGCTTGGAAATGCACCAAAACTTCGACCTGTAGTGCTACGACTCATGACCTTACTATGGGAACGTCAAGTAAGCAGACATCATAAATGGGTTAATGATAAAGGTAGCTGATGTTAAGTATTGATGTGTTGAGAACAAGACAAGATATTTAGTTATAACAAAGGCATTCTGCAAAATGTTGTTAGATACTTTTTATTTAACATGATAAGCAAATTCAGTAAGCAAAATATTTTTATTTTATATACATTTATCTCCTTGGATATAAAGGTCTATGTTATCTATTTTCACCTTGAGGGGTTTAATTTAATACCACTTTTCAAGTTAGAGAGCATCATCTTTGCAAATACAAGAATCATTGTGACATTTTCTGCTACTGAATGAATTAAAAATTAGAGAAGCCAAGTAGGCCAGCCTCTTAATATTGTTTTGTGTACCTAATTCATCTGCTGCTGTCTCATCTACAGGGATCAGCTAAGTGGGCAAGGGCACCTGGGCTTGAATAATGTTTTGGACCTCTTAGCTGTACTAAGGGATCAAAAAAGTCAGTGGCTAAGTCAGTGTGATCGGGCGGGGGGGTTTATTGGGTGTACTGATTATTTATTATGAACATGTTCTTCTTAAGGGGCAGCACGGTGGCGCAGTGGGTAGCGCTGCTGCCTCGCAGTTGGGAGACCTGGGGACCTGGGTTCGCTTCCCGGGTCCTCCCGGCGTGGAGTTTGCATGTTCTCCCCGTGTCTGCGTGGGTTTCCTCCAGGCACTCTGGTTTCCTCCCACAGTCCAAAGACATGCAGGTTAGGTGGATTGGTGATTCTAAATTGGCCCTAGTGTGTGCTTGGTGTGTGGGTGTATTTGTGTGTGTCCTGCGGTGGGTTGGCACCCTGCCCGGGATTGGTTCCTGCCTTGTGCCCTGTGTTGGCTGGGATTGGCTCCAGCAGACCCCCGTGACCCTGTGTTCGGATTCAGCGGGTTGGAAAATGGATGGATGGATGGATGTTCTTCTTAAGTTTGCATATGCTGGATTTATGTGCAAGTGTCAGTTGATGGCGTTCTCATTTGATAGCCAAGACTTGGCCAGCTCTTTAATGCTAAAAACAGGAAACTTACAGCAGAAACACGAAACACAGTTTATAGCATTCCATGCAGTTCTTGCTCAGCGGTATACATAGGACAAACTTCAAAAAGAATCGCAACACGTATACAGGAATATCGCAATGCCTTCAGAAGAAAGGACTCACTATCATTGATCTATACGCATACTAAATCAACAGGACATACATTTAACTGGAACAATGTACAAGTAAAATTTAAGGCCAGTACTAAAAGTGCCAGAGAGCTGGCCGAATCTTGGCTATCAAATGAGAACGCCATCAACAGACACTTGGGCATAAATCCAGCATATGCAAACTTAAGAAGAACATGTTCATAATAAATAAACTGTACACCCAATACCCCTCTCTCCCCGATCACACTGACTTAGCCACCCCCCACGTAATTTTTTGCTATATATTGCCTTTGATTCTTGTAAGTCTAAGCATTATCCTCTGATGAAGACCCCTGGCAGGGGTTGAAAGCTCAGGAATAAAAACTACTTTATGATACATGATTCATTTTTCTCCCTTTGTGTATCTCCAGCTGCAAATATATATATATATATATATATATATATATATATATATATACACACACACAGTATTTAAACTGCTCAAAAAAATTAAAGGGACACTTGAAAACACATCAGATCTCAGTGGGAAAAAAAATCATGATGGATATCTCTACTGATATGGACTGAGTAATGTGTTAGGAACAAAAGGATGCCACATCGTTTGATGGAAATGAAAATTATTAACCTACAGAGGGCTGAATTCAGAGACAAACCGAAAATCAAAGTGAAAAAATGAAGAAGCAGGCAAGTCCATTTTACGGATTTAGGTCAGGTGAGTGTGGGGACCAGTCAATGGTATCAGTTCCTTCATCCTCCAGGAACTGCCTGCGTACTCTCACCACATGAGGCCGGGCATTGTCATGTACCAGGAGGAACCCAGGACCCACTGCTCCAGCATAGGGTCTGACAATGGATCCAAGGTTTTCATCCCAAAACCTAATGGCAGTCAAGGAGCCGTTGTTTAGCCTGTAGAGGTCTGTGCATCCCTCCATGGATATGCCTCCCCATCACTGACCCACCACCAAACCGGTCATGTTGAACGATGTTACAGGCAGCATAACGTTCTCCACAGCTTCTCCAGACCCTTTCACTTGTGTCACTTATGCTAAGTGTGAACCTGCTCTCATCTGTGAAAAGCACAGGGCACCAGGGGTGGACCTGCCAATTCTGGTATTCTATGGCAAATGCCAATCAAGCTCCACGGTGCTGGGCAGTGAGCACAGGGCCCACTAGAGGACGTCTGGCCCTCAGGCCACCCTCATGAAGTCTGTTTCTGATTGTTTGGTCAGAGACATTCCCACCAGTGGCCTGCTGGAGATAATTTTGTAGGGCTCTGGCAGTGCTCATCCTGTTCCTCCTTGCCCAAAGGAGCAGATACCGGTCCTGCTGATAGGTTACGGACCTTCTACGGCCCTGTCCAGCTCTACTAGAGTAACTGCCTGTCTCCTGGAATCTCCTCCATGTCCTTGAGACTGTGCTTGGAGACACAGTAAACCTTCTGGCAATGGCATGTATTGATGTGCCATCCTGGAGAAGTTGGACTATCTGTGCATCCTCTGTAGGTTCCAGGTATTGCCTCATGCTACCAGTAGTTACACTGACCGTAGCCAAATGCAAAACTAGTGAAAAAACAGATGAGGAAGGAAAAATGTCAGTGGCCTCCAGCTGTTAAACCATTCCTGTTTTGGGGGTCATCTCATTGTTGCCCCTCTAGTGTACCTGTTGTTAATTACATTAACACCAAAGCACCTGAAACTGATTAACAACCCCTTGTGCTACTTAACTGACCAGATCAATATCCCAGACTTTTAATTGACTTGATGCTATACTCTGAATAAAAAGTGTTCCTTTCATTTTTTTAAGGATAGAAGGTAAAAGTTAGAAAAAATGAAGCAAAAAACAATCAATATTAAATAAGATAAAAATAAAGACACATAAGCAGGTTTATTTATTATCAGTTTGCAGACTCTGGACACTTTTATCAAGATGCCTATTAACTTTATCAATTGTTCTGTAGAAAACTGTCAAGTCAGTAATATAACAGTGTACTTAATTCCCTAATGAACTTTCTGAAGCATAATAATTTGTCAACAAAAACATTATTTTCAGGTATGTAAACTCTAGGAAATCCCTATATCTGTGCATCAGTGAATGGGTTTAAAGGGATTTCTTGTTACTGTTTCTCAATGTGAAGTGACAAATAAATTGTCAAATAATGTAAACACCTCATAAGTGTGTTTTTCATTCATGATCTATTGTTCATAAGGCACTTAAAGTAAAGGTTTTGTTGACCAGTGCATTTCAACTTCAGGCTTTAGAATTATGCATTGATTTAAAATAAGTGTAAATAACATCACCAACCCATCATAACTGACAAAAAGACCTCATTTGCACCTTGTAATTTGGTTTCAGTTGTGTACTGCTGGAGTATTTGCTGTGCACTTCTGTTGAATTAGTTACATTTACAATCTGTTATTTATGAGCAGATTGAGATTCTATGATGCATCATCTGTATCTGATACATTTGTTTTGTGCTCTGGAGATCCAGGAAACGACAGCTTTCAAAGTTGCCCAACACACTTGTGATAACCCCCACATTCAGAAGTGGTATTATACTTTACAGTTTGAGCATATCACCTCATTTACCCACATTTAATCACTTAGCACATTGTATACATACACATCTATACAGAATTCTTGGATTTACTCTCATTGGTTGTTTTGCTAATGGAACTGCAACATGGATAAGAATACACGTTCAGTTTTATATGTGTTAAATTGCTTGATATGTTTACTGTGGTCACTAGCATAGAGCCTTTAAAACAGATTCATGAGCTTAGTTTATTCAGGTAACATCATTTTTTTTTTTTTAATTATTTACTCTGGCGTGTGTTTTAGTATTTAAATTATAATGTGTGATCAATAAGGGGGTGTTGCAGCCTCCTAAATCTCAGACACAGTTAAGCCCTCTTTGTGGTCAAATTAAGTGTTTTTTATTTTTATTGAGCCCCAACACCTTCTCCACAAGAATAACAATAAACACACCAAGCACAGTTCTCCTTCCTCCTCCAATAGCGTAGCCCACTGCCTCTTGACTCTGACTCATCAAACTGAGACAGCAGGCTTCCCTTTAAAGTCGACCAGTGAACTGCTTCTGATCTCTTCTCTGAGTTGTCAGGAGTACTTCTGTGTTGGGCGGGAACCAGGACAGTACTTTTCCAGCAGCTTCCTCTGGCCGTCCCCAAAGACTACGACAGGATTGCATTTCTGGACTCCATTTCCCATGCAACCCTGCAGGCGTCCTAATCAGGTTGAGCCCTGAGGAACACTGCCACCTACCATGTGGTTGAATGACCTACTCCTGGTATGCCCATTTTCACAGTCCTTCCATTATGGCCTCCTGGCCAGGTATGAAACCTTCTGTTATCCTGGCCAGGATGCCTGTCCTCCCTTCTTGGCACTCATAAAGGATAAAATTAATATTAATCTATCAGTTGTCATGTTACATAATTTACCCCACACACATTTGTTGAGATTTACTTTGTTTTTATGTTATTCCTGAATTATTTTGCTGTGGGCTATAAAGAAAATAATAAATGTGCAGAGATTGGTAATAATGAATTGTCAAGTGAATTGTTACTGCTTTGTCACATTACACATGTTTCTATGCGCTTCACTTATCAGAATTCCTGAAGTTTGGTCCAGGAGGACCGCATTGGCTAAAATGTATTTGTTCCACCCCAGTTTATTAATTAGAAGCTAGTCCTTGATGGTAACAGAAGTCCTTGCTTAGTTCTGTGAGTTCTATTCTGCCTTGTCAGCTCATTGTTAAATTGTAGATTGTTTTTTTTACTGTGGTACATCATCCAAATGATTTGCAGAACAGAGTAGATTAGTAATTGTGTTATTCATTTTTTGCTCTCTAATTTCTTTTCAAATATTTTATTAAAGCAGATACTTAATGAGCTCACAAAGGTGCATATAATGTAAATATTACATCCTCAAACCCACTGGATCCAGTTCAGGGTTGCAGAGGCCAAAGCCTAGCTTGATGTCAGTAACAGAAAGGCAGGAAACAGATCTGGGAAGGATACAAGTCAATTTAAGGCCCCATTCATGCACATACATATAAGGCAATTTGGAATCATCATATGTCTGTCAGTCAGTGATTGTCCAACCCGCTATATCCCAACACAGGGTCACAGGGGTCTGCTGGAGCCAATCCCAGCCAGCACAGGGCGCAAGGCAGGAACAAATCCCGGGCAGGGTGCTAGCCCACCACAGATCATCATATGTATTTTTTTTAATTTGTTTTCATCTAATGTTAAGTATATGGAGTTTGGTTTTATTGAGAAGAAGGTAATGGAAAAGAGAAAAATAAAATTATTTATTTGTGTACTTTCTGTAATTATAGGCAAGTAATTGAAAAACACAATAAAATGAAAAACACTGATTGTCAAAATAATAATAGTGATTAATTGCATTTATATAATGCTTTTCTTGATACTCCGAGCACCTTACATAGTCAGAGAGGAACACCTTCAACCACTACCAATGTGTAGACTCCACCTGAAGGATGCAGCTGCAACCATTATTGTGCTAGTGCATTCACCAGATATTAACTATTAGGTGGTGAAGTGGTGAGAGAGATAGTTAGCTAATTAGATACAGGGGATGATTAGGGGGCCAGAGTGGATGAGGCCATGATGGGCAATTTAGCCAGGACATCAAGATAAACCCTAATCTTTTAGAAAGATGCCCAGGGATCTTTAATGATCGTGTCATATTTACAACACAGTGTCCGCATCACTGCACTCAGGAATTGGGATACACACACAAACTGTAGAGTAAGCTTATCTTGCTTGCCTCACAAACATCTCTTCCAGCGGCAAACCCTAGCTTTTCCTAGAAGGTCTCCCATCCAAGTATTGGCCAGGACTGAACATGCTTAGCTTCAGGTGAGTGACCTGTTCTAGTGCAGCTGGTATAGCTGCTGATATCATATACATTTTTTATTAAATAAAATAATTATAATAATTAGCTTGTAAAAACTGTAGTCTGGGTGAATATTATTTACATATTGTTATCTTTGGAAAATTCTTGAAAGCTAATCAATTATTCTTTCTCACTTTAATTTGTCACTGTAACAACATTCTGTATTCTGCAATGACACTGAAAATGTGCAACATTTTAAGACTTAGTTTAGTTAAATTTAAATTGTCTGTGTTAGGATAGTTGGCAACTGAGTTTTCCATGTGATTGACTGGTGCCCTGCTTGAGGTTAGTTTGTCTCTTGCACTCATTGCTACTGGTATGCACTGACTTTGTTCAAACCTGTAGTGAATAAGCAGTTTGAAAAATGAATAAATAAGTGTAATACTTTATACTGAGTCTATTATATAATGGTTTATACTTAGGAACTAACTTAGATAACAGTCTTAACTAGAATGCAAATGCAAAAAAATATTCTCTAAATGCAATCATTGTTTATTTTTCCTACGTAAACTCAGACTACTTAAAGTAGACAAGGACCTCGTGTTGTCCTTTTACCACAGTACGATTCAGTCTGTTATCACTTTCAGTTTCATTGCCTGGTTTAGTGGTCTGAAAAAACAAAATTTAACAAAGCTCCAGCAGATTACTAATCATGCAGCTAAAGTTATTGGGACTAATGTAGATGATCTGGGAAGTGTGTGTCAGAGGACAATGCTAAAGAAACTGGAAATAATCTCAAATGATGACAGACATCCATTACATGTAGAACTTAACTTCAGTATATCAGGAAGGATAGTCACTTTGAAAACCCACACAAATCGCTCCAGAAATTCCTTTCTTCCTAGTGCCTTATGACTTTTTAATAAGGAATATTGGAGAAAACTAGTAAGGTTTGATATGTAAACTGTAGCAATTTTTCTGTAAATATGCATTATCAAACTGCCTTACCTTAACCTGTCTTGTCTCTATTTGTTTTGTTTCATTTCTTTCTGTCTTGTTATTAGATGCAACTAAGAAGGCAAATATCATGTTTTCTGTGTAAACATTACTAAATAAAGCAATCTTAAGTCAGAAACTCTGCCTAAGCCCAGAAAATTTCCCATGATCTTGTATTCCTGTTATACCACACACTTAATCTGACTGTGTGCTACCTGTGCCTTACCTGCAGTCAGTTTCAAGAAGTTAAATCACCACTGAAGCTCAACAAAGCACCTTTTCTTCTCTAATGGTCGGGTGTTTTGTTTTGTCTGTCATCTGTTTTTGTTTTGTGTGTTGTGGACTCCATGGGATGTATCAGAGCCCCAAACCCGAGACACAACTAGCAATACAAAGTCTTGGGTCAAAATAAAGTATGTTCATTTAATAAAAAATGTACCATTTCACAGGCTTCTACTCACATAAAACATAATAGAGTTCCTTTTCTTCTCTTTTCTTCTCCCCTGCTTCCAGTGGAGCTTCAGGTTTTCCCCCGTCCCCTCTTAATTGTAAAATCCTTTTTTTTTTTATTATTTTTTTATTATAAAAACCTGGACCCTGGAGTACCTCTGGCACATCAGCACTGCAATCAGGAAGCAATTATGGGACAGGTGGAACTTTCTAGCAGGGGAAAGTACCACTAATCAACCTGGCCACGATGCCCATCCTTCCACTTCGACTTTTGCTGTGTGCAAATTTTCAATTACATCACTGAAACTACAATAATAATCGCTAGTAACCTGACAGTAATATACTGATATTCTAGTGACGTCTTTCTTCATACTCCCTGCATTTCAAAATCCCAGTGCTCGTATTCTGTACTATATACAACATATTACTACTATACCTCTTCTTCACTTTGATTTGCCAACACCATTGCATTGCATCAAATTGTTAAGCAAAGATTTAATTGTCTTTTTTAACTAGCAGAGGAATGTTGACTCTACTGTAGCCACAGATCATGGGTGTAACAGCAGAAGGAAATAAACATGAATATTAATTTTATGATGAAAGATGTGTATATATGAAAGGTGGTTTGGTTATTAAGCTAATGTGAAAAGAGGATGGGGCAAGAAAATGAACCTGAGAAGAGAAATGAAAAAAAGAACCGTAGAAAGAAGAACTGGTGCCAAATATAGTCCTCTGAAGACACAGGATTTGTAATTATGATTACTTTTTTTAACCAAGTTTACAATTTGGAATTTTTATATTTTTTCAATATTTGTATAGGACCGTGTATATCCAGAATTGCAGAAGTTCATGGGAATATTAGAAAAGCAGTCTGCATCTATGGCAAAGGAAAATCAGTGGGAACAAATTGTAGCAAAGGCTGCCTGCATCCGTGATATCTGTAAAGAAAGGTAAAGTTTTTTTAGGCCATCAAATACTGCCTTTTAAAACATTAGTACTTATGTGTAAAGTCACATTTTTCATTGTGAAATTCCGAGAACATAAGTTGAATATAACATTAAGATATCTGACACAAAAATGCCATTGGTCTAATATCAGTTTAGCAAATACTGTATGGTTATTGTTCATAATACTACAGTAAATACTGTTGTGTCAGCACTTATATCTGGAAGATCCAATCCTGTTTGCCCTTTATATTTTTTAAACATGCAAATACATACTGTTATCTTAAAGCACATTGTATAATACATTCTTTATTAAAAAGAACAAACTGTAGAACAAATTTCCTAACTTATACATAAATATCTTAAAGAGCTCTGAGGATTTATAGTTAGTCTGCTTTTTGCTACTTACACCATCCATTTAAATTTAATATTTCAAATGGCCTTTGTGTTCATGGCAACAGGCACATACTTAAAAAGCTTTCTTTTCAGTTCTTGAATTTTATCACCATAATGTAGTTTGATTAAAATTTGAAAATCAAAAGTAATACTTTGTACTTGCTCAGCATAGTTGATTAGCCCTCCTAAGAGCAGCAAATGGCGTCTGTTTTTGCTTTTCATGTGCAAATTAATTTTTTCTTTAAAGCTGGAAAAGTCAGCATTTAATGTTAACTTCATTTCCACCTAGAGAATATTGCAACCCATATTTTAACTTTGTGTAGAAGCACTCACCAATGCATTTTTTATTGATGAAATGAATATTTTACATTAACATTGTATGGAAAAATGTAGTTTTAGTCTGAGTTAATCAGAAATTTAAAAGTGCCAATATCTACTGATAAAGCAATGGTCAGTCTTCAAAGGTCCAAAGGAGATTTAATTTCCTAATTTGACCTAATTTTTTTAAATTTTATATTCAGTTTTATTAGAAAGACAGGATGTGTATCAGTTAAAAAAAAAACAAAAAAAACAAAACACTGAATGTCTCCTGAACATTTTTGTTTGTTAAATATATTTAGTATAAACAATAAATGCACTATCCTTTTTGTTAAATTACATTTTAGTTTAGGGTTTCCTATTCTTTGAATGATAATTAAATATTTAAAATAACTGTAACAAGTCTTTATTATCCAAAGTAATGCTCAGCATGTTTAGTCACTCTTATATCTGAGAATCTGATATAAAAGGTATATGATCATATAACAAATATTTTTAAAAATAAGAAGAAATGTTATATTTACGAAATTGAGTTCTTTTCTACTATAATTAAAATGTGAAGTTTTCCTTTCAAAAATATGCTACAAATTCTTGTTAAACATTTTTCTTAGAAACATTTGATAGAATAAAGATATTTTATGCTCCCTGAGTAGTATCTAAAACTTCCACATATTACTAAAAGCTTTTGTAAGTAATTCTGGCTCCCAACGAAACTGCTTCATTCTTTCTTACCAATACATTTATATCTGTAAAATAGGCATATCAACATTGCTTTAGAAAACAGCCAAGTAATTTTTTTTTTTTTTTTTTTTTCCATACTTTGACCTTGGCCACTGCACAATACCACACCCTTTTTCTCACTGTATTATTACAGTGTATTATTAAAAACTGTTTATTTCTTCAAACCACTTTCTTGCTTACTGATTAACCACATTCATACAAAATCAGTTTATTGACTTTAGATTTTCTGTCCAAGTCGAAGCAAGTGTGCAAATTAAGCCATTGGTCTGAAGAGGTACATGGGGGTGTTTTTCATTTCCATTCTGTTAACATCTTTAATTGAGGACACCCACCGAATTAATGTTCAAAAATAAATGAAGTGTTTTTATTTACAAAAGAAACATACTACTTCAGGAAATAAATTTGAACAGAAGTGGACATAATAGAAAACATGTTTGTCTTATGTTTGTCTTAGATGAAATAATGCTATCTTTTTAAAAAGTGACAAAGAAACAAGTTGGCTGCCATATGGATAGTGTGAATAAGTATGTGCATATACTGTGTCTATGTATAAAATATATTTGAATATCTATGTGTGTATGTTTTGGGGTATAGCACATTTAAAGTGCTTTTTGTTGTCCATCAACATGGGTAAATCAATAGAGCTTTCACCTCAGTTGAGACCAAAGGTTGCTGACCTGCACAAATTAGGATATATTATTTCACATGCAAATTTAATTAAAAAATACTGTTATGCACAATTAGATAGATAGATAGATAGATAGATAGATAGATAGATAGATAGATAGATAGATAGATAGATAGATAGATAGATAGATAGATAGATAGATAGATAATTAGGACCATAATAATGTTTTAGAAATATGAAACAGTTAAAAATTTGCTGTAAAGAGATTACATGAGCATACTGCCCCCACACACAATGGGAAGGATGATAATGGGGGCAAATAAAAGACCCAAAGATCACAGTATCTGAACTGCATAGTTTTGTTAAATGTTGGGATTATAATGTTTCTAAATCAACTGTTAGATGATTCTTCAATGATGAGATGTGTTTGGAAGAGTTACAAGAAAGAAGCCCTTCTTAAGAGCAAGCCATAAAATGCAGTACATGACATGCCAAGTGTAAGAGCCATTTTCATAGTTATATAAGATTCATAAATATTTTACTAGATGACAAAGCATAATCTATGGGAGGTTCCTATAACCCCCATAAGTTGAGTAAAATTGGTATATTCTAAGTATTTCTATCTGCTCTGACTAAACCTTATTCTTAGTTAGTGACCAGCCTTGCCATGTGTAAGGTGTAGAAGGCATATGGTTTTAAACCGTGCCTGTGCACGTGCTTGTGCCAATGGGCCAACGGGCCTTTTGAGTGTGTAAAGTAACTCGTAAAACAGCACTTATTCAAGTGCAGAACCGTACACTTATAGTGTACAGAAGAAAAAGCTAAGAATCTTTAAGTATATAAGAAGTTAAGAACCTTTAAGTATAGAAGAAGAAGTAAAGAACTTTTAAGTATAGAAATAACTAAAGTTTCTCAAGAAAAGCTAAGTATAGAAAAGTAAAATTTTTCCCTTTTTTTGCCTTTTATTCTACGTGTGTAACTACTTTTTTCTTTTATTCTTGTGTGGATTATTTGCTTTTAACTTTCACTAAATATTTTTAAAGCAAACTTTTGGACTGAGAGATTTCTTTCAGCACGTGTTTTACCCGTGCTTGATCTCGCTTTATACTTCAGCGGCTACACCAAGCATCAGTGGAAGTGCAAATGGAATTGTGTGTTGTGGTAAGATGTGCACACTGATATCATGTTTTGTGCAAAAAAGAGACTGTAAACAAAGAAAAACATATAATAACCACAGTGATATATGATGGAGGATCATTGATGTTCTGAGGCTGTTTTGCTGCAAGGGGTTTGGGACTTATTGTGCAGATTAATGAAAGAATGAATTCCACTTAATACCAGGAAATTTTAGCCCAAAACCTGGCTGCCTTAGCCAAAAGGTTGTACCTCAACCATGGGTGGCCCTATCAACTAGATAATGACCTCAAGTTTCCAGCTTTGAATAAAACACCTGCAAGTCTGTTTCCAAGTAATGCACCATGCTCATGTGCTTTGCAACCTGTTGTAGCTTTGATTAGTAGCAGTGTTTGTAAGAATTGTTATCTAATGTTGTTTAATATTATAGAAGTTTTAATAAAAATTTACTAAAAGACATTTTTTACAGCATTGGAACTTACCCTTATCAAAGTCTCTAATGGATTTGGCAATCTTAAGATTCGAGATTTATGCCCAGCCTGCAGTATTTTTCACTTAGAATTTTTTTAAATGTTTTTGTTTACTTTCAATTTTACTCACAGACCTTACCAGCACGGTGGCGACATGCTTGCTGCAGTTTCTCAAATGTTGAATAAGTGTTACAAAGCTGACCAAGCTACACCTGCTGCATTAGCACTTGATGGTCTATGTCAGCTGTGTCGGACTGAAGTAAGAATTCTGCTCTTTTAACTGTCCACAATATTGATATTTAAAATTTATTAATGATTGTGTGTATATAAATAATATCATGTGTAACTTTAAAAATATACCAGGAGTAAACAATGCCTTATATATGAAAATGAATTAAAGGTAGTCTGGTAAAATCTACTCTGTCTGTTTAAACACTAAAATGTTGTACTTGGTTATAGGTTGTTGACATTCGTTCAACATGGAATGCATTATCTCCAAAACTAAGTTGTGATTCTCGACCTCTTGTTATTAAAGCTTTGGCTGATCTCTTTGCACTTGTTCCTTCACTTGATGTAAAAACCGAAGAGTATGAGGTATTTCAGTCTTCAGTTTCCACATTATTGCTTATTATATTGTTTTTGACATGTACTATAAGAGAAAAGCTTATCTGGCTTTTTTTGACATTTTTTGATATATGGTTAATCTGCTTGTAGTTGAATAACTTAAACATAATGTTTACTTTTGTAAAAATAAGTGAATTGATAAGCAGTAAAAGTTTACAAAATTCTAAAAACATATTTAGAATAAAGAAAAAATGTAGGTAAATTATTTGTTTTGTTTATTTTTAGTATTTCTTAAATTTAGATTTTTTTTTAAATTGTATGTAAGTTAATTATTATTCATTATTATGACAAAAGTTGTTTTGTAAAATACTCCACCATTAGAGAGATTCTACATTCTAATACGCCTGTCAAAGTTTACTACAGTATAAAGCACAACACATCTCTTAAACAGAAACCTCACAAAGATTTTATGAAATGAAAAAGAATGGCATCGTAAGAAGCAGATGTGGAGTGGTCATTCACAGGCCTGCAGTGGTGGAAGTTTACCAACCAGTGCACTCTACAGTTTAAGCAATATACTTCTAACATTCATCTTGCTCACCAAAAATTGTTACTCTTTTATCATCCATGTTCACACAACACCTCTTTGAGAGGTTCCACCAGTAAACAATTAAGTATTTGGAGCAGTAAGTAATTCAATATTGGAAAGAACATCTTTGTAAAACAATAAGTTTGTTAAAAATGCAGATTTGAAATTTATTTACAATAAAAGCATATCCACAAAAAGCCATACTTATAAATTTTAAATTAAATCACATATACAAAATGTATTCCCAAAAAAAGCCATACAGATTTTTAATTGAATCACATTTTCTACCTTGTTATAATAGGTAGAAGGTCAGAGCACTGTTGTTTGATTTGCACTGTAAGTTAAATTTTTGAAAGATGGTTACTTTGGGGGTGAGGCGGTATTACACTGTTACCTAAAAGGAAGAAATTCTCACGGAGGACACATCACATTTATTACTGCAATTGCCTAAATCTCGTCACTCAGAAGTTGCTGGAGCTATCCCATAAGTGAATTGCAGTGTGTCTCAAATTACAAGATTGTTTCAGCATTTTCACTCAGATTCCAAAATGTGTATTGCATTGTATATGTATTTTAGGTTGAGGGTCACTCTAGCAGCAATTTGATCTAAAAAATACTGAAATAAGAGCAGGACCACCACACTTAGACAATTTGTTTAAAAGTATGCCCATTCAAAAATTCAAAGTGGCTTGAAAAATGAATTAAATTATTTCTAAACTTAATGGCATCGTGCTTTTAACCATCACACCTCCCACCATTATGGGAGCCTACAAAATACTGAAGGGGTTGTCTAGATTACTGGAAGACCTATATACTAATTTCAGTGGTAGGGGAAACAGTTTAAGAGTTTATTCATGTAATTACCTTATTTTACTTCCTTTTGTAATGCTAGAAGCATTTAGTCCTAATAGCTATAGAACTGTTTATCTATTAGTCTATTAATATCTATGTTCGTTTGTGTATGAATCATGCTTTGAATTTTATTTTTGATGAATTGCTGTATTTGTGAAGCTAAGTTTGTGTACTAGAAAAAATTGCTAAATTCAATATACTGTATCCTTAATGGTAATTCTGCATAGCATTTCCAAAATTTCACTTCTTCCCATACATACTATAAGTAGTCAAACACTGTTTAACACTCTGCATGATGGCCATTTCTTCCCTCCTGTTTGACGTTTGAAGTTTTCAAGGCTCAGTCAACATTATCATGATTTCAGACTGCAAGAAGTGCAATTTGTCTGCATCTGCATCTTTATACCCAGTGATTTTGTGTACTGTGTAAAGATGAACATGGCACAGAGTAAAGCACTTCAAAACAAACAAGTTATATGTTTAAAAAAGGCTTCTATAACATCAGTGAGGTGTTTGACATATTGCTGCCTGCATGAAGTTTTGGGCTGAAACTAAATGGAACCCACACTGTAAACATAGGTTGCAGTGCAGGTCAAAGCCAATGTAGAGACCTAGGCAAGGTTCATTCCTGACCTCCAAACCCCTATTAAAAAAACACACACACACACCGTATCCAAAGTAAATTCATTAACAACAAATGTAAAAATGCAAAGTAAACATGATTTTGATGATAATATTAATAATAATAATAATAAAATATCTTAAACAGGTCCTTTGAGGCAAATGCATGGTTAAAAATATGTGAATTTAAGAATAAATGAATGAGTAAAGTTATCTCTTGTACTATATAATTTATATATAATACTTAAACATAACACAATAATTGCAGAGCATTCACAGCTGACATTTAACAATATTTAAGGACTAACATAACATTCAGAACTTTATTTACAGTTTTATCTTGCTAGATCTCCTTGCTGCAAAGCCCTTCATTACATCATCATATGAAATACGACCTGTAACCTAATGGTTGATAATCACTACAGCATACTTTGGTAGTGGGATTAATTATTATGACATTACAGTACCTTCTGGCTGAATATGCAGCCTTTACCTTATAACTTTTTTTGATCACTACAGAATTTGGGGTGGACTTAGAAGAGAGGGAAGGCCCTTGGTTTTGATCTCCATAGGTGTTTTGAGGGAACCATGGAAAAATTGTTATGTAAAGTCAAAGCAGCAAAACAAATAAAAAGGCATATAAAATTATTAATGATAAAGAAAGAGAACAGAGTATGCAATGACAAAGGTTAAAAGTATACTTGATAGCTGTCAGAGCACAATGCACCATGTGAAATATCAAATACAAAGATAGCCTGATACATTAACTATTTATTTTCAATGAGAAACAGCTAAGAGATTTATAAAAACATTCTTCTGATACCAAGGTATGTACAGTACATAATATCAGGTATGTTTTACCTGTTAAGATAAAGAAAAGTATGAAAGCAAAAGTAAAATATTGTAAAAAAACAAAAAAAACAAAAAAAAACAAAATAAAAGTAAAATTTACATTAGCAGGTTTAATTTTTCACCAGTTTTCACACTCTGGGTGCTTGTGTTCAGTTACCAACAAATTTACCAGTTGCTTAGTGTACAAAGATAGACTCAACTGAGTGATTGTACGAAGTACACTTTGTATTTTGTCAACAGCAGTGTTCTGCTCATGTATGGAAAGTATAGAGAAGATTTTTATTTTCAAAAAGGATTATTTGTGCAGAGTGACAGGTAAGGTTTCAACAAATTGCAAGTAAGCTGAAAAGTTTTTCACTTGTGATCCATTTCCGTGATTGTCCATAAGGTGTTTTTGAGTAAAGGTTTTTTTGATCAGTACATTTCAACATCAGATGCTTGAATTATTATATACAAGTGTAAGGAAAGCCAGCAAATCATTACTGACATCAGACCAAGTGAGCACTCTGAAATTTAGTTTCAATGTATAGTGCTAGACACATTTCTGTGTATGTCTATTTAGCTCATTCACAATTACAGCTAACTGCCATCATTAATGAACAGATTGAATTTCTGTAAATTATCATCTGTACATGATTTATCTGCCTTTCACCCAGGAGATCTGTGAATGGCAGCTTTGATAGTTGCCCAAAGCTCTTTTTAAACTTACACATTCATAAATTGAATCAAATTGTACAGTTTATGAAAAATCATACATCTTGATTAAAGAAAGCATGCATTCATAAGGGTGCAAGGAACATGCAGAGTGTAGTACACACCATCCCAGACAAAAAGAAATTGGCTTGCTAAATCGGTGCCATCCAGAATATGGTATACTATTCAGCTACTTATATTGCCTAATGGGTTGACTAGCACTGATAGGTTAGCCTGTTAAGCAGGAACAAAGTGTCCTATGAAATTCCCCTGCTGGCTCTAGGAAATTTTGAAAAAGGTAATGAAATTGCAACCAGCTATAATCTGATTCCTTGTGATTTGGAGCTATATCTATACTAATAAAAGGCAAAGCCCTCACTCACACACTCATCACTAATTCTCCAACTTCCTGTGTAGGTGGAAGACTGAAATTTGGCAGGCTCATTCCTTACAGCTTACTTACAAAGGTTAGGCAGGTTTCATTTCAAAATTCTACGCGTAATGGTCATAACTGGAACCTCTTTTTTGTCCATATACTGTAATGGAGGAGGCGGAGTCGCGTATCGCGTCATCACACCTCCTACGTAATCACGTGAACTGAAAACAAGGAAGAGCCCCAAAGAGAAAACATTCTCCGTCAACCCCCACACTCCCCCCGCCCTTCCGCACATCACGGCATTTTCGTTAATGAAGTGACGTAATACTCCAGCTCCACCTTCTTCACAAGTTCATTCAACAAATTATTTGTCAATTATATTTCACAGTAAGAATTTACAGCACGACTCAAACGCGGGAACAAAGGTAAATGACGTTAATTGTTGAGTGTCTTTTAATACTGTGTAAGCATACTGTACATATTAACACATGTGCAATTAAACGTGTGCATTTACGGGATGATTTCTCAGGCTTAAAAGCTCGCCTTTTATTAAAAAGGTAAATGCAAACTGTTTTCATTCTGAAGGGCACAAACCACGTTGGATTTCAGCCGTTAAACGCGCAAAAATGTCGGTACACCAGATAAATAAGCGCAACATATTATTAGTTGTATTGTATGCTTACAATACATATAGAAATGTGTTAATTGTTAACTAATAGTATGGGATGGTGTTTTTCGACTCACCTACAGATGTCGATGGAGACCAGAACTGCTTTGGAAAAATGTGAACACCTTGGGGCCGATCTGGAAGAAACTAGCGCAGCGCCTTGATTTAAACGATTCCATGTCTTGGTGGGTTTGGGTAGCTTATTGTCAATATCTTTACACCTGTTTTTAAGACTTATTGACTGAAACGGGCTTTCACGAAAAAAGTTAGGGCTTTGGTACAGGATACACCCTCCACAAGTTAAGGAAGTAAAAATAAAGGTATATATTTCTGTTTTATTTAAACCTTTTAAGTTCGTATGCATAGCCCCATTTGGCTGTTTTAGTTTTTTTTTTTTTTTCTTTCTTCAGTAATAGTTATTCTCCTTAAAGAAAAACAACATATGCATTTTACTTTTTTTGTATCTCTTTAGTAATATTTTAGTGTAAAAGGATAACCAGTATTTAAACCTTTTATGTTACTTTATAAAGTTATTTTACACAATGTTGAAAAATTAATAAGAAAGCTACATATTTTGGCAGCTGCTGCTTTTATTTTCAATGAAATGAAAAAAGCTCTCCAAGAGAAAACCTCAATGAAGAAGAAACAGTTTGCACTATCTAAAAAGGAGAAACCCATATTTATAAAGGTTTGCTGCAGATGACTTAACTGAAAATAAATGAATAGTTCCTATGTGTATAATACATATTTATCTATTTGACTTATGCCTTTATTCAAGCAACTTGCAACATCTGAGGTACAATTTGTTACATTACTTTTGTTTTTTGCAGCACAGGCAGGTGAAGTGACTTCCTCAGGGTCACACAGTGGTGTCAGTACCAGGATTTGAACTGACAAGCTCCGGGTTTGCTGAAATATTACTGAAGAAAGAAAAAAAACGAAAACGGGCAAATGTGTCTATGCATACAAATGTCCATCCATCCATTATCCAACCCGCTATATCCTAAATACAGGAGCCAATCCCTGCCAACACAGGGCACAAGGCAGGAAACAAACCCCGGGCAAGGTGCCAGCCCACCGCAGGGCGCACACACCCACACACCAGGGACAATTTAGAATCGCCAATGCACCTAACCTGCATGTCTTTGGACTGTGGGAGGAAATCGGAGTACCCGGAGGAAACCCAGACAGACACGGGAAGAACATTCAGACTCCACACAGGGAAGCGAACCCGGGTCTCCTAACTGGCACCTTTCACTGCGCCACCATGCCGCCCGAATACAAACTTAAAAGGCTTAAATAAAACAGAAATATATACCTTTATTTTTACTTCCTTAACTTGTGGAGGGTGTATCCTGTAGCAAAGCCCTAAGTTTTTTCATGAAAGCCCCTTTCAGTCAATAAGCCTTAAAAACAGGTGTAAAGCTAAACTTGCAGCACCACTATTCAATTACACTTGCCTAACGCCTCTCCTAAGGGGAGATACTGTGGGATCTGGGCATCAGTCAAAGCACCAATCACAGGCCCGATTACAAAGCGGGAAGCTGTGATTTGTCGTCTCCCTCCCATGTAACAATCACAGCCCGTGTTACAATGCACTATGTATGTATGTGTATATGTATATATGTATATGTGTGTGTGTATGTATGTGTGTATATGTTTGTGTATATATATATATGTTGATATGTGTATATATATATGTATATATATGTGGATGTGTATATGTGTATATATATATATATATATATATATATATATATATATATATATATATATATATATATATATATATATGTATATATATATGTATATGTAGATATGTGTATATGTAGATATGTATATATATGTGTATATGTATATACAGTAATCCCTTCTCCATCGCGGGAGTTGCGTTCCAGAGCCACCCGCGAAATAAGAAAATCCGCGAAGTAGAAACCATATGTTTATATGGTTATTTTTATATTGTCATGCTTGGGTCACAGATTTGTGCAGAAACACAGGAGGTTGTAGAGAGACAGGAACGTTATTCAAACACTGGAAACAAACATTTGTCTCTTTTTCAAAAGTTTAAACTGTGCTCCATGACAAGACAGAGATGACAGTTCTGTCTCACAATTAAAAGAATGCAAACATATCTTCCTCTTCAAAGGAAAAAGAGAGGAAAGCAAACAAATCAATAGAGCTGTTTGGCTTTTAAGTATGCGAAGCACAGCCGGTACAAAGCTGTTGAAGGCGGCAGCTCACACCCCCTCCGTCAGGAGCAGGGAGAGAGAGAGAGGGAGACAGAGACAAACAAAGTCAAAAATCAATACGTGCCCTTTGAGCTTTTAAGTATGCGAAGCACCGTGCAGCATGTCGCTTCAGGAAGCAGCTGCACACAGAAGGTAGCAACGTGAAGATAATCTTTCAGCATTTTTAGACGAGCGTCCGTATTGTCTAGGTGTGCGAACACCCCCTACGTCAGGATCAGAGAAAG